>NC_056742.1:33990841-34185841 GCF_019279795.1 Protopterus annectens | reverse complement strand
AGGCACATAATAGAACACAATGACCATGTTTTTAAGTTTTTGGTGGTGCAACAAATGAGGGATGACCAGCAGGGAAGGGTGTTAAGTGAACATTTGGATATATGTGAGTTAAAATGGCAACTCATTTTAGATTCTACAAAGTACCCCAGTATTAATGAAACTGTAAGTATAAACTGTATGTTGAAACTGAACAATTTATTAGGATAAATATATGTTTTTAAATGCATTTTCTTAGATCTTTTAGAGAGCATTCACTTAAAAGCATTTTGCTTTAAATTTTAATTGATGGACTGGTAATTTGTTAATTATCTCATTAAGGGTTTATATTTAAAAAGTGCTGGGTGGATTGTCTGAATTTTTTTCTGAAGAAGTCCCTACATGAGAGATGAAAGCACTTAACTGTGTAATTCCATAAACTGTTAACTGTGGCTGGTGTTTTTTTCCTTCCTTCATTATTCTATTATAGAATACAATCTATCTTTTGGCATATATCTTATTAGACACATCAAAAAAGTGAAAGCAATTCAGAAGCTGCTATCAAAAAACATCGTCGGCATCAAACATCTTACTTATCAGGAAAGGCTGGAATTAATATCCTTGTACTTCATAAAGACAGCTTGGAAACACCAAAGCAAATTCTCTCTCAGTTTAATTCTCTCTCTCAGTTTAATGAAACGCTTTTCATCTTGCACATGTGAAGACTTCATCAGAACAGACTTCCCTGAGAGCTAAAGCAGTAGCCTCTGGATGAGTGGCTTTAATAGAGAAAATGCTTGACTAATTTTTGTATAATAATTTCAGTTTATGTAAATGATAAGTTATCCAAAAGTGGACCAGGATTTCATGGATGAATGTAATATTTTTGAGTCAATTTGTTAGGAGAGGTTACCAGTGGGACTTTTTTTTTGTCTACTGAAGAAGTAAGACATAAGAGAACTTACAAAGTGTTATAATAAGTGACAGAGAATTACAACAAAAAGAAGTATGAATTTAAAGTTAATAACCCTAAGAGATCCTCACCTTTCTTACAAGGTCAAAAAAAGTAAAGATTATTATTTACAAGGGGACTACACTAAAGGATTTTACAACATAAAAAAAAAACCACCTAATAGTGTGAAGTGTGGCATGGCAAAATGCCAAATGTTTCTGAAAGAATGTATAAAATAAAGACCTTTAACAGAGACAATGCACTGGGCTGACACATTTTTCCTATCCACAACATAATTTTTTGTTTCAAAGCAATTGATTCAGTTGTGATAATATTTACTTGAGCAACTTGAGTTAAATTGAAAAATACGACTGGGGCAATGTTTTACCTGGATTTGAATGAGACAATATCTTTAAACAGTATATAGTTGAGGGAGAATTAAACTGAGAGAGAATTTGCTTTGGTGTTTCAAAGCTTCTTTTTTTTTTTTCACTTTTTGTCTTTTCTTTTGGTTCCTGTCTGTTGGAGATCCTTGTACTTCATGTCATATAGGCTCTTGAGTGCAGTCCGGTACCTTTCTTTGGGACCTAATTTTCCAAGAACTCCTCTTTCTCACTATATCAAATAGTGTAATCAACACTGAATAAGACATCTCAGTATACATTAGGCAATAAACAAAACTAAATGGAGATAGATTAATTTTCTGATGCATCCCTTTGCTCAGGAACAGACATCCTTTTGCACATCAAGCAAAGAACTCCTTGCTGTCCTTTCGTCATAGCTTAGACAAATGGATAGGTAACATAAAATACACTTCTGGACTTACAGACTTTGACCTTCTTAGAAGGGTTAGTAGAGCATGAGGGTGTTTACTGCCATGACGTGCCTGGCCTCTGGTCGAATAGCATTGCAATTCCTATGCTTCTTATGATAATAATAATAGATGTAACTTTAAATAGCAGACCATCTTAATAGCTTGCATTCTGATCTACTGGAGATGAAACACAATAAAAGGATTTCATAACTATACTAGGCCTTACAAATATAGTAAGTCAGAAATATTTGAACTTCTGAAGGAATTTCATAAAAACTGTATCAGATTAAGTGCAAGTCAAAAGAATCTGTCCTTATTTTCTCTCCTGCTGGAGTACAAGAGCTGACTACAAAGGGTGCAACCACCTTTACACATCAATGTCCTACAGTAATGCTAATCTGAGCTCAGTAGCTAATTAACGAGTCTTTGAAATATTAGAACCTTATGGGTGTGAAGATAGGACCTTGTTGCAATTATTTATAACTAACAATATGAGTCACTGTATGGAAAATTATGGGATATAGGGGGTGATAAAGGGACTTCTAGAGAGACATGTGCACACATGCACGCATGCAGACACACACACACACACACACACACACACACACACACACACACACACACACACTATATATATAGTTTGAATGTGTGTGTGTGTGTGTGTGTGTGTGTGTGTGTGTGTATGTGTGTGTCTGTATTTAAATATATTAAATGTCATTTAATTAAGGTAAAGGCCAGAATGTCGAACTATTAAAATTTATTTAGAGGTTCAGCAATGATGTGATATTTACTTGGGTAATATCCATTAGAGGAACACCCACTGGAAAAGTTTCTTCCATCTCAGAGTAGCTACAAAATTTTATTTATAAAGTTAAACATCAAAGTCAAACTGAAATCATTTAACCAATATCAACTTAAGATAGCAAATCCTGTAATATGAGCAAGGAACCGCAACAACTCCAAAATACATAATTCAGTGTAACAGAGCAATGAAAAATAAAGTACAGCAAATAAAAATGAGTTTGTTGTTAACATGGCAGCTCTCATAGTTTATTAGGGGACTGCAGCAGGAATTCTGAATGGAAGAGCTGCTAAATGTGTTAAAGGACGGTACTTTATAATTCCTTTATTTGTGAAACCGTAGAATAATGAAAATTGATACAAGCTATGGAAGTGTTCATGTCTGTAAGTTATTTCTTAGATGGGTACATGCTTAAAGTGGCAATATAGTGTAATATTTCCTAAATTTAATAATGCTCAGACTTGCAAGAAAATATTGGATTACAATCATATCTTTAATTAGGAGAAAACAATCCTTCAAAAATAAACCAATGTGAAATAAATCTTTGTTATATGGGGAAAAACATGCTTTACAACTTTGTGACATAGGGTAATGGGGAATGATGATTAGATTTAACTTTTAAGTAGTAAGATCTACTAGAACAAAATTCAAAAAGAAAAATATAAATGCTTTCCTTACTAACATATTTTTGAGGACTATGAATTAAATCCCCACACATACAGCTTTGTGCCATGCTAGTATGATGCTTGATAGCATTTATCAACTTACTGTGCAAAGCACCATATTAACTCCATGAATGCCCACATATCACTGAAATTCAAGTAATTGCATTCTTCCTTACTAAATGTATGTACTTTTGTCACAATATGGAAAAAAAACATCAAGATATGAGTTACATTAAACCAGACCGTAGGCATATGTTAAAAAAAAAAAAAAACAGGAAGCATTTTTTCTAGAATGCATTTCCTCTGACATACATATCTTTGACTTTCATAGTCTTAAATGCATTATTCATTCTATGACTTATTTCTTTATTTGTGGCCTTGTGTGTGACTGCAGATTTATCTTAAGCAAAGCAACTAAAATTGTAGCTCATCTAGTTCAGTGTTTGAGTAGGTTCTTCTGTATGTAGCAAATAAGTCTTTTTGACATTTATCCTGATGCTGTGGCTGTGCTTTTATAAGAACAATTAAACTGTGGAGGATTAAAACAATCTATAAAACTATTGTAGAAGTTTTTGTAAAAGTTAGAAGTGATTCAGTTCTGAACAGTTTCTAGAGCTGTGTTCTACATATTTCATTTATACAGAACAGTTTTGAAAGTAGATTTTTCCTTATCATGTAAACTACATAGTTACTGCTCATTAATATTTTTTTGGTTCTTCTTGAAGCACTGTAGTGCCTGATGCTACAATGCCATATAGAATGTATAATGATACTACACATATTCAGATTTATGACACTTATTATCAATAACAATGTTATAGGCTATAAAATACTAATGCAAAGTTTAAGTGTCCGAACAAACTTTGCAAAATTACCAGCTCAACATTTGCTTAGCATATTTCAGCTTATAAATAAACAGGCCTGTTTATAATGCTTTCTCTCTGTGTGAATGATTGATGGAGAATTTAATTGGTGCTAATGAAGTCCAGCTAAACTCTCAGTTAGCAAAAAGAAGCAGCTTGTGTTAATTAATTTTATTTTGTTAAGCAAAGTATATTATATACTTTAAATGATAAGGTTATTGTTACTGTCCTAAATGAATTATTGCAAGTGTCTCTTGCTTTCTTTGATTAGAAAATACATGGTTAGTTTTAATTAAATACTTTCTGAAAACAAAACTAGATGGGACTTTTCAAAACATGCAGATAATTCTGAATATAAAACTAGATGGCACTTTACAGAAGACATATATACAACTTAATTTGTTAATGCATACATCTATCTTTCTTTCTTTATAGGATCTATATCACTTAATCTAGTGAAAAAAAAAACATTGACCCAAAATATTGGAAAAGCAATAATTGCACCTCATGACGATGGGCATCAGACATTCCTCACACAAATAACTAACAATACATACAGCTCTATGTGGATGCATACACAATGTTCATCATATAAATTACTGCTGCAGTAGCCTAAGCCATATAGGTTAAATCCTCCATAGAATATAATAGCTGGCCAGCTTCCAGAGATTCAGGGCACCTTCTATATGCACAAACCTTTAGTCTGCTTGAGCTGAACTGACTAAATAAACAGGTTTGGGTGCCAAGCCCTTCAGAGCTCTCCTGCTGCCAAAGAGTATGCTCCTCTGAGGCTTTCAAGTATCAACGGTCTGCTTGTGTTGTTTCATAGCTGGGCAGAAAAGCTACCTTTGGTGAAAAAAAATTCCATTATAAAAATTGTGTGCTTATTTAACACTTTCACTTTCATTAAAGTTTTAAAGCTAGGAGTTTGTGTTTTAATGTACAACCATGAGAATGTATTATACTTTAAAACAAGAATGCTCTTTTTTCCTGTCAATTTAAAGGTTGTTAATTGTATTTGAAAAACATTTTAGGAGAAATTGTGTTTATTTTATTTTTGGGGGCTGAGTGTTGTAAAGTAATTTTTTACTGTACTGTTTGTGTAAAAGACAAATGACTTTTAAAGAGTATATGTGTTTATCAGCTTTTGCTGCCTGTTTACCTTGGGAAAGATTCTCCATTTTGGGCTTGACTGTGGAATAAACTCTCAGTCCCAAAGACGGTCCTTCTTCAAGACACAGAAAGAAAAAAGTTAAACAAGCAGCCTTTCCCATCACAGCAAGGTAGCAATTTGCCTCAGCCGCAGATGGGTGACACATCTGTGTCCACTCATCTTTTTCCATTAATCCCGCTGGTGTAACAATTACAGCCACTGCCGATTGGAGGTTAGCCTCATCCTTTGTGGCTGTTGGAGTCCTCTCAGAAGCAAGAGAGAGACACTTTTCTTGGTCCTGGGAGAGGGAACAAGAAATATTCCCATTTTGTGAGAATGTGGTGCTCATCCCTGAGGAATCTGCTGCTGCTGCCAATAATAACACTAGTGGCCACATTTTACCTGCCAAAAAGAAATAGAAAACAAAACATGTGCCTACTCCTTCTCAATTTTCCTTGGATTGGAGTAATTTACCAGGTCTGGCTCAAGGTTTAATTCAGGCTATTGATCCTTCATATAAAGTAGTTTCTGGTAAAAGAAAGAGGGATAACTCTTTTCCTGAAGAGATTCAAGATTCTGAATCTGGACAGGAAGATGAATGGAATGATATGAGGTTTTATTCTCTGATTTCTGAATCAGACTGAGAGGAGAGCTCAGTTTCAGATTCTCACCTCCTGGGTTTACTCTTTCTCTGAGACTATTTCCAGAACATGCCAGTGATTTTAGTGGAAAAATGCTAATGTTTCTCAGTTCCTCAGAAAATACTGCAAGCTGTTACAAAAGGAATTTCCAGCACCTTCATCCATTCATCGAATTCTGTCAGCTTTGGAGGATGTGTATACTAATGCCTGCAATTTTTCTGATAGTCAGCTAGCTGCCACAAAAAAGGCAGATAGGATATATAAAAGTTCCTCAGTCTTTTACACTTTTATACATTCTCCTCAAACCTAACTCAGCAACTCTAGCTTCATTAATCCTACTGTTGCTAAACATATAGTTAATTCCAGTCCTACTATTTCTGATAAGGATGGGGATTTTATTAATAAGTATGGGAAAAGCATATGCTTCTGCTAAATTGATTTTTAGAATTATAGATTGCCAGGCTCATATGTTAAAGTTTGTTCTGAATAATTGTAAAACTATGAGTAATGTTTTGTCTGTAATTTCTTCTTGCAAGGTAAAATTCTGCTTTAAATAATTCACTTTCTTCTGTTGTATATGTCATTATTCATTGTTTACAGTGTGTGTATGACTCAGTTGATAATTCTTTCAGGACTATGGCCAGTGGTACTGTTCTGAGAAGGTTTGCCTGGCTACTTTTTCAAAACCTCCCAGATGATGTTAAAAAATGAGTTTTTAAATTTTTCTTTGGATAGAGATTTAGTTTTTGGTCCTTCTGCTGCAGAGGTTGATCAAAAAGTGTGATGAAAGGGGTAAGCTAATAAAGGGAATCTCTTAAGATTTTTCAACCCTCCTTTTCAAAATCTTCTAAGGTATTCCCTAAGCCCTTATCAGTTTTTAACAAAAAACAAAATAAGCAGCATATATCAACAGCATGAAGATAAATAGACATTTAAGAAGAATTGGAAAGGGCATTCCAAAAAGACCCCCCTTAGACCCTGTTAACACCTACCACCCTAGCAGCCCTAATTTCTAATCCACAAAAATGAATGAATTTCCAGCAGAAGTGCTCAATAGTGTGTGTGTTGTTTTTAAATAAAATTGGTGAATCGCCTCAGTCTGTCTCTGGGTTCAATTTCTGCTGGAGATTTGTTCATTTTTGTGGAGTTGTAATCTGGCTGTGGTTGCATGGTCTTGTTTGCTGTTTTTTGGCAGTTTTTCAGCATGGCTGACTTGGTTCCAGATGGGAATGATATGGATAAAATTGTCCAAAGTGTTGGTCTGTTAACTCAGTTAATTCAGGACCTCATAATGAAGGTCAACTCCATTCAGAAAAACTGTATGCATTTTAACATGGACAATGAATTTTTCAAACACCATCCTGTCTTTTAACTGCAGGCCAGAGGAGGTGTTCCCCGGTGACTGAGAACCTAAATGCATCTGCAGTAGAAGTTGGGAATACCACCGACTTGTTTAAACAGTGGCTAAATCAATGCTTCCTTTTGGTAGAAGTGATGGGGAAGGGGACCTGCCCACTATTAAAGAAACTCTTGCTTCCTTTGAAAAAACAGGTTTCAGGTGTCAGAAGTTACAACTAGAAAACATTTACCTTCAGGAATGCATCAAGGTGAAACGCATCCCAAAAGGACTTCGGATGTGGAAATTTCCTAACGAGGTAAAAAATGATTCTCTGCTTCATTTGGATTTATTGTCATTATTTGATCATCATGGTTGTGAGTTGCTGGAATGTCTTGTCAAAAACAACCAAAAGGAAGTTGACGCTATAAATATTGAGGCTAAAAAATGGATTATGTCATTACCAATGATCTTCTGTTTCCCCGGTTTAGGGCTAATTATATGGATTTGTTCAAGAGAGTGAACCAAGACATTTTAGCTCTTAAAAAGAAAAAAGTTCAAAAGGGATCAGGTGGAATACCTTGAAAGGAGGTTGCACCTGAAACTCATGGCAACCACAAAGGACCAGTCAAATTACAGGGCCAGAAATGAGGTGGATTTGTTGGTTGACAGCAGTGTGGTTGAAAGTGAGATTAATGGCCATTTAGGGGGTAATCAGATAAGATGATCAGAGCATATCAAAAACCAAAGGGAGAAACAGATGTTGGAACTACCGTACAATCCACGGAGGAACTATCAAAATTCGTATTGGCAAAACAAGGGTCCCTACAACCAGCAAACGAGATGGAATTCATTCCGTTAATTGAATATATCAATGTAAGTCTGAGAACAGACCCAACTGTGGTGTATAATCAAACAGGTGACTTCTCTCTGTACAACTTCAGTGATGCTTTTTGTACTGTGGAACATGCACATTTACTTAGTAAAGGGGAATTATTTGTCCCCACTACCAGTTTTAAACTTGATGGTTTAATAATTGATTTAAAATTGTTTCTTAGAAATATAAATGTGTGTTTGTGGTTTGAGGGAAAATATCATCAAGGGGAGAGGTTGTTTGTGAGAAAGGGCATTTTCAACCCCCCTTGCTCTCTCTTTAACCATATTTGAAAACTTAGTGGAATTTGATTTTAGATTGTTAGCAACTTCTAACAATCCTCTAGGAGGACTGGGAATTTAACTGAAAGTGAATTTGTTCTTTTGTGTGAACTAGCCAAAAAGAAAAACCTGAGCATCATAAAACTGGACAAAGGGGGAGGGGTAGTGGTGATGAACAAGGAGGATTATTTGAGCAAGATGTTATGCCACATCACCAACTGTGACATTTATGAAGATATTTTTTTAAATTACATCAATTTGGCATATCGTAGAATTTATTTCTGGCTTCAGGACATGGTGAATCAGGGTGAGATTTCTTATGAAATTTATCAATATTTGCATGTCCCTTTTCCAGTGGTACCTGGAATTTTTGCGATTCAAATATCCATAAAAGTACCACCGTTCCACCAAACAGACCTATAGTTAATGCCAGAAAATCAAAATCCTACCCCCTTGGAAAGTATGTAAATTTGAAATTGAAGAATTGCTTGTTCAGGTTTGAACATATATGTAAGGACTCTTGGGATTTTTTTGTTGAAAATGAAAAACTTGCCTTTTATGTACAACTGTGTTTTTTTAACATTGGATGTTGTCGAACTGTTCATTGTGATACCACATGACCAAGGTTTAGAATGGTTTGATGATTTTTTTGTGTGAGAATACTGAATTTGATAACAATGAGATCAACGTACTAATGTTTTGCATGGACATTGTTTTGAAATATAACTTTGTGTTCCTGGAAGGCCAATATTTCAAGCAGATAAAAGGTATGGCAATAGGGGCTGCTTGTGCCCCAATTTTTGCAAATATTGTCCTTCTACAGTGGGAAAGACATATTTTATTTAAACAGTTCCCCGTGAAGCCATGGAAGTTGTACCTCCTCTTCCTGGATGACATATTTATTGTATGGGGCAGTCTGCAGTTAGAGGTATCTGAGTTTATGAATTTTATTAACTCCTCTACCCCCTTTTTAAAGTTTACCTATACTTGAGATTTGGACTCCATTAATTACTTGGATGTCACCATCTCTGAAGATTATAATGATGGGAGTTGGGTCAGTACCATCTATAGGAAACCCACTTACAGCAATGGGTTATTACATTTTGACAGTCACCACCCTTTGCATCAAAAGGTAGGGATCATTAAGGGACAGTACATCTGTATAGCTAGAATGGTGTCCCAACAGGAAAAAAATATTGGGGAATATCAGAACATTAGGAATATGTTTCAAAGTAGGGGTTACCCCAAAGAAATGGTGTCCTCAATATGTAACAATAGAGTTGAAAGGAGAAGAGTTGGGGAAATTGTTCCCTTGATAAACTCTTCATATACATCGGTTATGGATACGACAAAGGGTAGCAAGGAGGACCACTGGGTAGGACACTTGGCCTTTGTTACAGAATTTTGCAAGGAAGCCATTCAAATTAGGGATATTTTAAAGACAAATTGGAATATTTTTTTCTTGTTTTAAAGAGATGGTGATCAAAATTGGGGTACAACCTACCTTGATTTATAAAAGGGGGAAAACCATTAAAAATTGTTTGGAACATTCCACAAAGGATACAGAATTGTTTCAGAGTAGAATAAAACCAGGAATGTATAGGTGTGGTACCTGCAAACAATATAAAGAAGTGTTCAAGAGCGATCACATTATAGTAAACAACAAGTTTATTAAATCAAAAATATTTTCCAATTGCAACAGTTTGGGAGTGGTCTATGTGGCATTATGTCAAGTTTGCCCACAGCACAAAGAAAGCTGAAAGAGTGTATTTATGAACATGTTCTGGATATCAGAAAGAGTCAAGTGACAAATGCGCTGGCTAAACACACTACAGAAAATTCTGACCATTATTTTAGATTTTTTGTTTTGGAACACATTTCTAAGCACTTAAAGGGGGACCTTGGGAGGATGTCATGGAAGAAAGAGAGTTGAGATGGCAAATAAGATTGAATGCCATGACTCTGCCAGGGCTAAACAAAAATGTATCCATAGGAAGTGTTTTAAAACTTAGGTCCTATGTAGTGAAAATATTTGTAAAATTAAGTTTTTATGTGCATATGGAATGGTTTTGTTTTAAAAGTTTAATATGATCAAGTTTGTTATTAGGGTGTGCTTAAGAATTTTTTACTATTTATTCATTAATTAGTTAGATGGTTTTATTGGCTTATTTTTTTATTTATTTATTTCAGTTTGTTAACCAGGAAAGTCCATTGGGCCAAGGTAGCCCGTTTTCAATGGAGGCCCGAGGAGAAAAGCTCCAGACAGAAAGACAATATACAATATACAATGTATTAGTACAGCATATGAGAACAACAGTTTAACATTCAATATACAGCAAGGCAAGATTTTACATATTTTGAAATATATGAGCTGAGTCAATTACTTATAAGATATTAGCAAAAACAATAAATTTATGTTCATTTAATACACTACATGCATTTAGGCAAAGGCATTTTAGAGAGATGAACTGAAGCAGTGGCAGAGATTAGAGTAGAATAGAATAGGGCTAGGTATCAGGAATCAGGTAGGATGGGTACAGGAGCACTCCCAGAGAGAGTAGAGGTGAGAGTGGAGTAGGGTATTAAAGGATGGTAGGTTAGGGGTAGTTCTAATGTAAGGTTGAAGAGAGTTCCATAATCTGGCAAGGGAGAATGATAGTAGAAGTTGCCCTGGTGCGTGTAAAGGCTTGTAAAGTTCTAAGAGGTTCTGATTTGTGGATCTAAGTGTTCTATGTGACTGATGAAGTTTTAGGGAAGAAGAAAGTGATGGACAGTTAGAAGGTTTGAAAATTAGCTTGTGTGCTGTAATTAGTTGAATGAAATTTAGGTAGCTTGGGAGTTCCAACCAATTTAGAGCATGTAGGGAGTTGCAATGGTGACTAGAGGATTTGGATCCTGTGGCAAACTTTGAAATTTTGTTTTAACATGAGGAAAGTTTAGATTTTAGGGATGATTGGAGGTTAGAGAGTAGCAGAGCTCCATACAAAAGGGAGGGTAGGAGGTAGGTGGTAGATAGGAGTTGTCTAGAAGACAGAGAAAGGTAGTGTCTGTGTCAACAAAGCATACCGAGTTTTTGATGAGTCTTTTTAATATTGGTTTGTAGGTGGATATCAAATTTTAGCTGGTCATCAATAAGAACGCCCAGAAGTTTTGTATGGGGAACTATTTCAATAGTTGTTTAGTTTAGGCTAAGTATAGAGAAGGATGCTTTGTCAGCAGCAGTATGTCTAGAAGGGGTAAAGATCATTATTTTAGATTTGGAGGCATTTAGGGCTAGGTGATTTTCAAGCATCCAGGACTCAGTGGAGGAGAAGGCTTCTTGCATAAGGTTTATTAGTAAAGGAAGAGTTCTGGCTGAGCAGATGACAGTGGAGTCATCTGCATATTGCACTAGTTTAACATTGGAGATCTTTTGGTGGAAATCATTGATGAAAATGGTGAATAGTAAAGGACCCAAAATAGAACCTCGGGGTACACCTGTTGGGGTGTGAAGGAAAGAGGAAGTGCAGTAGTTCCATTTTACAGCTTATTCCCTGGCTGAGAGATAGCTGGAGAACCATTTGATAGACAAAGGGGAGAGATTAAGATGGGAGAGTTTAGAAAGTAGAAGCACATGAGAGACAGTGTTGAAAGCTTTAGATAAGTCGAGTAGGAGCGTGGAAACTATGTTCCCAGAGTCAAGAGCAGAGTTAATGATTTCGAGGAAGGAAAGAAGGGCAGTGGTGGGGCTATGTCCTGGTCTAAACCCATGTTGGGTAGGAGTTAGTAGTTGGTTGTCCAATAGGTAGGGTAATAGTTGGAGGTGAATACATTTTTTGAGTCTTAGAGATAGGGGATAGGATAGCAATAGGGTGAAAGTTGGAGATTGAACAGTTTCTACCTCCTTTATGGAGGGGGATGATGAAGGCTTTTGTTCCAGAGGTATGGTACATAGGACTCCTGAATGGAGCGATTAATTAGGATGCTGATTGGAAGGGCTATGCCATCAGCAGCTAGTTGGAGAAAGTTGGATGGAATGTCATCTGGAGCATTAGAGCAAGGTTTTTAACTTTTGTAGGAGCTTTTTATAGTGTGGGCAGGAATGGATTTGAGAGTAAAAGGGGAGAACTTAGGGTTTATGGATGTTAAGTTTTTGTTATCAGTTAAGTTGGGGGGATGTTGTTAGGGAAAGAAGAGGTGAGTTTGCCTATGGAGTCAATGAAAAAGGAGTTAAATTGGGTAGTTAGGTGGAGGTCTGGTGTGCCTGGGTCAGGGCAAGGGTTCTCTTTTTTGCCAGGGGATAATATTGATGAAATACTATTCCAAATTTTTCTGGGGTTGGTTTCATGATTATTTTTAAAGTTTAAGGTAGTAGAATTTGCGGTCAGTGGCTATTTGTTTTTTAACTTGATTTCACAGTTGCTTGTATTCGGCAAGAGAGTTGGGAGTTTTGCATTTTTGGTAGTATTTCCAGATTTTGTCTCGGTGATGTATAAGTAGTTTTGTGTCTTTAGTTAGCCAGGGGGCTGTTTTGGATCTGAATCTTTTGGTTCTACTGGGGGCAAAATGGTTAAGTATATCAGTGAAAATTCTATTGAAATGTGAGACTGTGGCATCTAAAGGGAGGGACTTTAGAGGCTTCCAGTCTATCTGTTTTAAGGTATTAGAGAAAATTAGGGGGTTGAAGTTTTGCATGTTGTGGGTGGTAATGTGCCTGTGTTGAAAGAGGATGCTGGAGGGGGAATGGCATATGTAGGCAGGGAGATGGTCGCTAAGGGAGTCTGCGAGAGTACCACTATCAGAAACTTGGTTTGGGTGGGAGACTAGTATCCAGTCAAGGATGCTACTTGTGGTGTAATCTTTATTTGGTCTAGTAGGGGTTTTGATTAGCTGTGTGAATTGATATAGGTTAATGCTTTGAGAAGGGGTAGATGAGTCAATGGATGACCAGTTTATGTTGACATCGCCTAGGATTATAGTCTCACTATTTATGTTGGAAGTGAACCAGGCAAGAATATCTTCCAGTATAGGGATATTGTTACCAGGAGGAATGTACAGGGAGGCAATGTGTAAAGTTTTATTGTTATTTACTTTGAGAAGGACGAGGGTTAGCTCGGCGGTGTCAAATGAGGGTTTGGGCTTAGTATAGGGTGTTACTGTTAAGGAGGAGGAGAAGAGTAAGGCTATTCCTCCACCTTTCTTTTGAGGTCTGTCACTTCTTCTAAGTTTATAGTTAGGGGGCATAATTTCGGTATCTTTTGTGCGTGATTTTAGCCAGGTTTCTGTGATGGAGACAATATCAGGTTTGTTATTAGAAATCCAGGCGTGACAGGAAGGTATTTTATTACAAAGGCTCCTGGCATTAAGTGTGGCAAGGAGAAGAGATTTGTGGTGCAGGGGAGAGCTATGTGAATGTGGTTTACAGGTGGAATTGTATGAAGACCCTGGTTTAGGGTGTATGTCTCCAGAATGGAGGAGGAGGGTGATAAATTTTGAGTAGAGTATGGATAGGTATCTATTTTCTAATGGGTCATAGATGTAGATATTGAAACCTAATGAGGTGAGTTTGATGGGTATGGGAAGTGGTTTACTAGGGGTAAGGAAGAGCTTCCTTTGAAATAGAAAAGATTCATTATGTTTGTAGAGGTGGGGGAGGCTTAGGTTGTAAAGGGAAAGTCTTTTTTAATGTAAATCGCAGTTTTATGAAAGGGAGGGGAGTGCTGAAACTGTGGGAGACTAGTAAGGTAGAGTAAGCAGAAGCGGATTAGGCTTAGAAATAAGGGTATTAGAGCATAGGCAGATTTTGTTTGCATGGTGGGAGACAGAGTATGAGTTGAGTGAGAAGGATGTGTAGGAAGAGAGATGGTTAATAAGTTTGAGAGGAGAGGACTAGAATGAAATGTGTGAGGGTGTATTCACAGGGATATTAGAAGGGTGGAGTGGAGGGGGGAAAAGGCAGTTGTAGTAGTGAAGTGGATAAGGAGTAAGTGGGGGACAATATTTGGAGAGTTTGGCTACTGGCTATCCTGATGGGGTGCATGTACTAACCACCTAGTAGGAATAAGGTACAGTCAGTTATTCAGTAATTATTGATGCAAACAAGTTACATAAAAGCATACACCATCCCTCGTCGTCTAACCCAAATCAAACACCCACTGGAAAAATGCAATGTCCGTTGATCTCACAAAGTACGAACAGTTGAAAAAACAGAGAATGTCAAACATCCCATTCATTAGAACATTAATTAGGCCAGTCCTAGATACAAAAATGTCCTAGGTAGTAAGCTCACACAGGAATCCTAAACCTTTTTCTCCAGTAGTTTGCTTACTTTGATCCTAGGGCCTCTCATTCGAATTCCCCTTCCAAATATCTTTCCTTCTAAAGCTGGAACTTGAAAGGAGGTCTATAGGTCACATTTGTCCAAACATAAAGGAACTGTGGACAACATAGAACTTTTTTCAGACTGCATCTCTGTTTTCAATGTCAAGAATAAATGGTGACAGTGAGGTACTTATTTCTTGAGAGGAACAAGTGGGGTTTCTTTCCATCTGCTTGATGACTATATATTTACAATAGATAATATCCTTTCAGGTGCCAAGAAGCAAAAAAAAGTCTTAGGAGGTTTGGAGGCTGTCGTCGTCACAGACAAGTGGTGTCATTGTGTCATTACTCTCTGCTTCAGCTGATGACATCAAGAGGATCCATGACCATAAATGGGAATTTCCTAATATAAATATCCTTCTAAAAAGAGACTTGCTTGAAGGCTTGTTTGCATAATAATTTCTTTTTTAGATGCATTTTGTGCAAAAGATTTGCTGTTGTTCCTGGGTCCTTTAATAATAGTGTAGAATTGTTTTTAGATTGTCAATACTGTTGCTGTGTGCATCCAGGCAAACTCTTTGTATTCAAATGAGTGCATTTTTCGGCGATACTGTAGTTGAGGGCCTCGCCTTATATAGGTCATGTGCTGAATGGGGGGCATATTTAAGGATTTTCTTTGGGTTTAAGACTTGATTCTGAAGAAGTTCTTGTAACAAAAGCACTCAATCATGTGTGTTGTTGTGGAATAAAATTGGTGTATTACCTCCGTCTGCCTCTGGGTTCTATTTCTCCTGGAAATTCGTTCATTTTTGTGGAGTTGTAATCTGGTTGTGGTTACCTGGTCTTGAGCCCTAATGTCTATTCCAGAAAGTCTGAATCTTCACTTTTCTCTTTGGCAACAAATAGCTTCAGACAAATATGTTCTGAAGATCATTCATCAAAGTTCCAAATGGCAGCAGGAGGAAATTCCAACTTTTCATGGAGTAATCCCTCATTCACCAAACCAGATTATTTTATTTGTATCTATCCTTTATAACATGCCATCTCAGTGAGTGTTTGAACCTGTCCCTGCTTTCCAGGTGGGAAAGGTCTTTTATTCAAAGATGTTTTTAATGCCAAAGAATAAAAATGCTTGGAGACCAGTTCTGGATCTTTCTTTTTTAAACCTGTTTATGATGGTGCCCAAGATCAAAATTATATTACTTTACAACCTGTTAAACTTCTTCACTTTTGAGTTTCCTGGCAACACTAGACTTAAATGATGCTTATCTTCATACATCTATTCATCCAGACTTCAGACGTTTCTTAAGGCTTTGTGCATGTGGTTTACATTATCAGTTCTCTGCCTTACCCTTCAGACTATCCACTACACCAAAAGTGTATACAAAGTGTCTAGATTATAGCAGGCTACAGGGTATCTAGATTTTTTTCATAATTAGACAACTTGCATTTCTTTGCAGAGTCTTTTTCAAAGTATCAGGGATCTCTCACTCTGGTGAAATATCTCTTACACAAGCTGGGATTACAAGATAACACTAAACATACTTCTTTGACTCCTTCATACAGGATTCTTTTCCTCAAGTATCAGGTATACACCTCAGTTCAAAGACCTTCTATGCCACAGAAAAAAAAAAAACAGATCTGTATCTAGATCTGTTTCTAAGGTTTTCCACTCAGACCTCAATCAATGTGAGGGAATACCTTAGGATTTTGGTCTCATGGCATCTATGATTCTCATTATAACCCTGGCAAGATTTTGCATGGGAAAGATGCAATGGCATCTGAAGTCTGTTTGGTCCAAGCACCAACATATTTTGTCTTTCTAAAGCCCAATGTTGGGGTTTGTCAGAAGAGAATTCACTTGGTGGAGGCAGCAACTATCCTTAAATCCAGGTCTCTCCTTCACCATCTCTATTACAAAGCAGAGAGTTTCCACAGATACCTAGGACTATGCTTGGGGAGCAGTTTCAAGAGGGATAAAAGTGCAGGGTGTGTGGGATACCAAGGACAGATGCAAGTATGTAAATATAAAATAGATGCTTACCATGCTTAAGGCACTGAACTCTCTGAATCATCTTTGGCCCCTGGGACCACTTCATATTGTTACAGCCAATACTACAGCTATGTAGTACATCAACAAGCAAGAGAGAACTAGATTGCACCTCTTTTGCATGTGATCTATGTTAGCTTTGGCTATAGCTTCAAAGCACAGTTGAATTCTATAGGTATCCTACATTCCATCAGAGACAACTTGTATGGCAGACAGGCTGAGCAGAACAAGGGTGTGCACTCAGAAATGGAAACCAGGTCAAGAGGTCTTCCAAAATGTGATCCATCTGAGAAGAATTCCTATCTGCCTCCTAGCTGAACAGCCAGCTGGCAAGATCCTGCTCCAGGATATTATGCAAGAAGGTCTGGAAGATGTCTGCTTTTTCTTTTCCTTGGACAGGAATGCTCCTGTATGCTTTTCCACACTTTCCACTGATATCAAGGGTACTGCTGAAGATTCATAAGGAATTATCCAAGATTTTTGTCGTGACACTCCTTCTTGCACAAGCAACAGTGGTTCTCCATGCTTTTGGAAATGGCCAGGGGCAATTACCACAAGCTTCCTCACAGACTGGATCTACTCACACAAAAACAGGGGTACATGGTACATCTCGACCCTGATCAACTTCAACTAACTGCATGGATGACTAGGAGTTAATTCCCTTTAGGCACCTGTTTACTTAGGATATGCAGAAGGAACTAATGGAGACAAAAAGCCAGCTAAAAGGAAATCATATATTAACAAATGGAAAAGACTTTCTAGGTGGTGCCAACAACATAATCAGTGCCCATTCAGGGCTAGTAGTTCTCTGGTTTTGCAATGTTTGTACGAGTTACCATCCTATGGTCTTTCTCCTCTCTTAAGATTCATTTATTGTCCATTTCAACATGCCTGCCCGTGGAGTCTCTTCTCTTCTGTCAGAATGTTTTTGAATGGGTTTTACACAAGAGCACTCCAAGAAAAACAGTGACCCCCTTCTTGTGATCTTAAATTTGTATTACAGAAGCATTTGCTCCATTTGAACCAGCTAACCTGGCTGACTTGAGGGAACTAACATGCCAAACAATACTAGATAAGGCTGAGATGAGGTGGCAATTACATTTGAATGCCACTGTTACTCCAGGCATTAATGACCACATTTCAATTAAGCCCAAATTAAAGTTTAGAGCCACATGGCTATAAAATAGGTTTGCCCAAGAGGGAGATTATTATATACTTTTTAAAATAGTTTTTTTTTTTAATAATTTTTTTTAATTAATTCTTTAAAATAAATTTTTATTTCGACCATAGGGTTGACCTTAACTCATTCCTTTGTCCTGATATAGGGTTGGTACTTGTTTGATTAATTAATTAGAAGTTTTGATTAGCGGAGCGCTCTTTATTAAGACACATGCTTGCATCTTACATACAGTTCTGATGAAGTCTTATTACTGATGAAAGCGTTTGACTGTGGATTGTGTTTTGGATTATATATTTTATTTCATTCTATATGCTTTTTTTACCTGAATTGTTTGGAGTTGGAATTTTATACCAGTAGATTAAAATTTGGGTGATTTACCTGGCGAGTCTGGTTCTTGGCTACAGCTGGAGTGTTTTTTGATTATAAATACCACCTTGGTTCTCCCTTGAAAAGAGTTGACTAGCCTTGTGGGACTATCTCAGTCAACAAAGGACAGATAAATGAATAAATAAATAAAATAAACTATACATACCTTTGCAAGGCACTACAGGCTTGATTCCCTATCTAGGTGTAGATCAGGCTTTAATAAGAATATTTTCCAATATAATGAACATAGTACAGATGTATAAGTAAACTTACCATAGCAGTAAATGTTTGATTGATCACTACTACAGTAGCCACTCTCCCCCTCCATCCTCTTGTTGTTATGTAAGCCAGGGTGTGGACTTTAATTTTTTGCTGTTCTTAGCTTTGTCCTTTCAGGGCTCAACCCCCCCCCCCCCTTTCTGTTTGCATGAAAGCTCTTTAGAGTTTGATTATCAAACCTGTCTTTTTATCAGTTCAGCTCAAACTAACTAAAGGTTTGGGTGCAGGGAATGTGCCTTGAAGCATAAGAAGCTGGTTAGCTGTTATATCCTATGCACGGTATAACTCATACAGCTTAGGGTACTACAGCAGTGACCATTCAAACATCTATTGTTATGGGAAGTTTATGTACACAACTGCACTTTCAACTTAATACACATGTGAAGTTGGAAGGGTTGGCATAACGTTTAAGGTGTTCATCTTAGAGGCACAAAGTAGAGGATATAATTCTCACCATTGAAAGGGAAATTGACTAAGCTTCAAATAGCTTCCAAGGCCAGATATTCTAGTATTTACTTATGAATCTATGACACAAACTCTGCAAATACACACAATCTTTTCCTAATCACTTTGTGAATCTCCATCCCACTTTAGTGACACAAAGAATTCCAATAACACCTGTTCTCATTCACAGTTTGTGAAAAGAAATAGATACACATTATCGCTACTTACATCAGCATTTCCTGGTAATAACAACATATTGAATCAGTTCAGTGATAGTCCCAGTTCGTGCAGAAAATAAAGACTGTCTGATTTTGTTATGCACCTAGCAAAAATGTATCTTTCTTGTGATGGTTTAAACAACAGAAAAGTATCAAAAATGTTATTTTAGTTATACAAACATTTACAAGTTTTACAAACCTAAACCAACAGCTCAAAATAAATACTAAAATTATTACATATAACAAGATGCATTAAAATAGTAACTTCTGCAGTGAGGTTAAGTCCCCACTGTACTACTCAGAGCTCCTTTACCTAAATATAATAACTCCATAGTTGTGCAACAGTAGGCTGTAAAATGCAAGTAGCTGCAAAGAAAGGAATGTAATCTTAAAGCAGTTCAATGAAAAGTATAAAATCACTCACACAGTTGCAAACACAGACACACACACACATATATATCTATATTTATAAAAAAAAAAAAAAAATATATATATATATATATATATATATATATATATTACCTAATTGCTCTAAATGTAGAAATGAAGTGCAAAATTCACTAATAACCAAAACAAGCACTAATGTAAAGGCATTCCCAAAATCACTCCAGGCTGAACATGTAACAAATAATTCAAATTTTATTGTTATTTAGCGTTTTTTTCTTATACAAAATACTTCGTCAGAATAACATCCAGTAGCAATGTTCCTAGCCTTTAAATATATTACAAACTACAAACATCAATTAATCTCCAATTAACAAATTACATCACTTCCTCTTAGAATTAAAAGCACACACATATTTAATATAACAATATATAAATTGTGTCTCCCATTGTCTGTCTCTGAGGTTGGGCTCTACTTTTACCAATATCCAGAATAAAAATAAGCTGCTGTCACAACTTTTAGTATGCTTATCTAATGCATTTGTTTCTATGTGTCTGGATATATGATAGTAGTGGTCATATATCCTAGTTTTCAGAGCCCTTTCAGTTTTCCCAAAATAACAACAAAAAACAGTTTTAGCAGTAGGTAAGGTATACTACCCCTTTGGAATAGCATATAAAATACCCTTTAGTGCTCATAGGGGTTCTAATAGTGGGGAGGCTCAAATCCCCAAAGTTTGCTATGTATTTACATTGGTGACACGCCTCCACACTTGTAGGTATCTATCTCCCTAGAATGGTAGGGAAATGACCTTTTGAAAAACCCTGATTCCAGGATATTTTTGACACTAAATACTTTTTTGTAACTCTACAGTAGGAGTTGCTAAAAAATGTCCAGGCCATTTGGCATCCTGGAAAAAAAATGTCCCAATACTTTTGAACTATTTTACAAATTCCTACAGTATCTTGGTTGTATTTCACAGTTAATGATCTAACATAATTAACTCCTCTGTCCCTTAAATGAGAAATCACTTGGCAATCCTCATGTGGAGTACTTGGTTGACCTAGTCCCCCTTTCAGCCCCAACAAAGGCATATATTTGCTACCCCACCCAACCAGAATTTCTTTCTTAATTTCCATCAACAAGTGCTCTGGGTGGCCTCTTTCTAAGAATAACTTATTAACAATTTCCAGCTCACTTAAGAGATCATTTTTGTCAGGGTTCATCCAAGAAACCCTGACCAGCTCCCCCTTTACAATACTTTTTTTCTGGTGTAATTGGTGCTTGCTGTTAAAGAATAAATATGCATTACTAAAATTTTCTTTTCTGTGGAGATTAGATTTAAATCTATTATTTCCAAAATCTTTAATTAACTTGACATCCAAGTAAGATATTTCATATTGTCCAGTACTGCAAGTAAGTCTTAAAAAAATCATTGGTGGTATTTATGTGTTGAACAAATTCATTAAGTTTGGTAATAGAACTATCCCACATCACAAAAGTGTTACCCAGAAATTGCAAGCAGATTCCTATAATTATCATTAAACAATTGTTTGAGATGATTAGAAAAACTCAAAGCAGAATCTAACCATATACCCAGGTTCTTAAATAAATCGACAGTTTCAATTACTGTGTGCTATATTAAATATTCACCTTTCAGTTTATGCCTCACAAATCTCACATTATTGGATTTTTATGTATTTATCAGCATATTATTCTCCTGTACCCAAATGGTCAATTTAGTCAAGTTTTTTTGCAGACATGCATTATCTGTAACACATGTAATCAGTTTACTTAATATCACATCATCTGCATATAGACTATAGAACACCTCAGATGAAGAAGTTAGGTCAGACAGATGTAATCTAAACAAGCAAAGGCCTAGGACAGAGCCCTGTGCAACACCCTAACTGTAACCAAGAATTTCACCTCTCCAATTGCTGTATAATACTTGCCATGTCCTATTTGTAAACCATGCAGCTATCCATTTTATCAAGAGTGCATTGATGTTTTATGTATGACCCTGTCAAATGCTAAAGTTAAATCTATATGAATTATATGACCGTACCATTTTTCATTCATAGCTGTTATTATATTATTATATAACATCACATTACAGGTGGTAATAGATCTATTTTCAACATATGCATGCTGATATATGGTTTCAAGTTCCACCCTATCCAATTATAATGATAACTTATCCAATATTACCTCTTCCATTATTTTTCCAAAACATGAAAGTAGACTTAAGGGTCTATATGATTCTGGGTTTGTCCTACACCCCTTTCTTTTAAAGACAGGTTTAATAACAACATGTCTCCAATCTTGCAGAATCCCCCCATATTTATATGACCTAGTAAATAACAGATATAATGGAAATGTAAATTACTTCTGTATGTTCTCAGGTAATTATTACTAATTCTGTCTCCATCCTGTGTTTTGTTTGGATCCAGTTTGTGCAGTTCTTTTTCAATATAATCTAATTTGATTCCAGCTTCTGTGGTTACCTGGATGTTACTAGGGCAACTTATCACTCTCTTTGTGGAGACAGACTGTTTTGCATAAGATTTTGTAAATATATCTAGAATCTAGTTAGGGAGCATAGGATGGTGGTTTGTAGGATGATGTTGGTGATCAAGAAGAGGTGTAAGGGCAGCACCAAGGATCAAATGGTGGAAACTGAAAAAGGGTAATTTTGAGGTGGAGTTCAGGGAAGAGTTAAGACAGGCACTGGGTGGCAGTGAAGAGTTACCAAATAGCTGGGTAACTACAGCAGAGTTAGTAAGGGAGACAGCTAGAAAGGTGCTTGGTGTGACATCTGGACAGAGGAAGGATGATAAGGAGACATGGTGGTGAAATGAGGAAGTACAGGAGAGTATACAGAGAAAGAGGTTGGCAAAGAAGAAGCAGGATTGTCAGAGAGATGAAGAAAGTAGACAGGAGTATAATGAGATGAGGTGCATGGTAAAGAGAGAGGTGGTGAAGGCTGAGGATAAGGCATATGAAGAGCTGTATGAAAGGTTGGACACTAAGGAGGGAGAAAAGGACCTGTACCGATTGGCTAGACAGAGGGACTGAGCTAGTAAAGATGTGCAGCAGGTAAGGGTGATAAAGGATAATGAGGGAAACATACTCACAAACAAGGAGAGTGTGTTGAGCAGATGGAAAGAGTACTTTGAGGGGTTTATGAATGAAGAGAATGAGAGGTAGAGAAGGTTGGATGATGTGGGGATAGTGAATCATGAAGTGCAATGGATTAGCAAGGAGGAAGTAAGGATAGCTTTGAAGAGGATGAAGAATGGAAAGGCTATTGGTCCAGATGACATACCAGTGGAAGCATGGAAGTGTTTAGGTGAAATGGCAGTGGAGTTTCTAACCAGATTGTTTAATGAAATCTTGGAAAGTGAAAGGATGCCAGAGGAATGGAGAAAAAGTGTTTTGATACTGATTTTTAAGAATAAGGGTGATATGTAGAGCTGTAGTAACTACAGAGGGAATAAATTGATCAGTCACAGCATGAAGTTATGGAAAAGAGTAGTGAAAGCTAGGTTAAGAAGGCACGTGATGATTAGTGATTAGCAGTATGATTTCATGCCAGGAAAGAGCACTACAGATGTAATGTTTGCTCTGAGAGTGTTGCTGGAGAAGTACAGAGAAGGTCAGAAGGAGTTGCATTGTGTTTTTGTAGACTTAGAGAAAGCATATGACAGGGTGCCTAGAGAGGAGTTGTGATATTGTATGAGGAAGTCGGGAGTGTCAGAGAAGTATGTAAGAGTGGTACAGGATATGTATGATGGTAGTGTGACAGTGGTGAGGTCTGCGTGGGAGTGATGGAGGTGGGATTACATCAAGGATCAGCTCTGAGCCCTTTCTTATTTGCAATGGTGAAAGACAGGTTGACAGATCAGACAGGAGCCCCCGTGGATTATGATGCTTGCAGATGACATTGTGATCTGTAGTGAGAGTAAGGAACAGGTGGAGAAGACCCTGGAGAGATGGAGATATGCTCTAGAGAGAAGAGGAATGAAGGTCAGTAGGACTAAGACAGAATATATGTGTGTGAATGAGAGGGAGGATAGAGGAATGGTGAGGATGCAAGGAGTAGAGGAGGCGAAGGTAGATGAGTTTAAATACTTGGGATCAATAGTTCAGAGTAATGGTGAGTGTGGAAGAGAGGTGAAGAAGAGAGTACAGGCAGGATGGAGTGGGTGGAGAAGAGTGTCAGGAGTGATTTGTAACAGACGAGTACCAGTAAGAGTGAAAGCAAAGGTCTACAAGAGGGTAGTGAGATCAGTTATGTTATATGGGTTGGAGACAGTGGCATTAACAAAAAGGCAGGAGTCAGAGCTGGATGTGGCAGAGTTAAAGATGTTAAGATTTGCACTGGGTATGACAAGGATGGACAGGACTAGGAATAAGTATATTAGAGGGTCAGCCCAGGTTAGAAGGTTTGGAGACAACGCCAGAGAGGCAAGATTACATTGGTTTGGACATGTGCTGAGGAGGAATGCTGAGTATATTGGGAAAAAGATGCTAAGGATGAAGCTACCAGGTAACAGGAAAAGAGGAAGGCCTAAGATAAGGTTTATGGATGTGGTGAGAGAGGACATGCAGGTGATTGGTGTGACAGAGCAAGATACAGAGGACAGGAAGTAATGGAAACAGATGATCCGCTGTTGCGACCCCTAATGGGAACAGTCGAAAGAAGATGATGATGATGATCTAGAATCTGTTGTGTTTAGAATACAAACAGAGTTTATCAGTTTGTATGTCTTTATTCCCTCCACATCTTATGTATCTATACAAAAGTTTCCCATTATGCTCAATGTCATTAAATATGTTTTCTTCAAAGTTTTCTTGATCTTGTCTCACACTATGCTTAATTTGTTTGTCCAACTTGTTTGTTTCTGTTTTTAAAGTTGTTGTTTGACCTCTGTTCAATTTCTTATATTTTTTGTCCCTCACATTAATCAGTTATCTTGCTCTTATAGAAATATATCCCTTTGATGTTGTATGCCTAGATCCTGCTGTCAGGCATTTTTTTTTTTTGCACTCGATTTCTTTTTCAAAGCTTTCTACTTCCCATCCATAGTTTTTCCACTGAACACATAACTCCAGTTAATTTTACATAGTGACTGTTTTACTTGCATATAATCTGTAATTAATCTTCTGTGCATTGGTTCATATTTCAGTTTGGCAGAATTATCTAGGAACAAATACTGTAAAACTCCACTGCTATCATGTGTGCGTAGACAAAGGTCCCGCTGTGGCTTCTAACCGAGGAAAAAAAAAAAAAGAGATCTAGGAACAAATTAACCTTGAAAACCTCATGATCACTGCACATCAATGGTGGTAAAACTTGACTTGAAGTAACAGAAATGTCTTTAGGAACACAAGCAATGTCTAGTATGATCCGTTCCCAGGTAGGTTTTTTTTTACAATCTGAAGTAATTGTTGTTTCTGAACATACATTGTAAATAATTTCTTTACTAATGTTGTTGAATCAATATTATTTCAATAAATTTCTGGCAACTTTAACTCTCCAGCTAATATTATTCTTCCCTCTTGTGTTTCATGCAAGAAATGTGTGAATTCCTCTAGGTGATTAGCACTTGACTTTGGTGGTTTATACACTCCAACGATTGTTATATTTTCCAAGGTTGTCCTTACTGTCACAGTCTATAGTGTTGGTGTTATCACTGAATATGGAATATTATACAATGACCCCCCATTAATATTCAAAAATGTGCACGCTGACTGGTAAGCGTGCATGTTGTAAATTAAAGTTATAGTAATGGAAAAAGGTCCAGTTGCCCAGACTTATTCCATTACTATAACTATTTTTTTACAGCAACGGAGAACGCAAGATCTCCATTGCTTCACACTGTCTCGCTATGTTAAACGAGTTTAACATAGTGAGACAGCTTTAAAAAAAGCAAAGGAGATTCTCTGTTGCTTTTTTTAAAGCTGTCTCGCTATGTTAAACCCATCTAACATAGCAAAACAGTTTGTAAAAAGCAACGGAGATCTTGCTTTCTCCGTTGCTTTTGCCCACAGCTCTGATGTACTGTGTAGGCATACGCATGCGCAGTACATCAGAACTGCCGCAGAATACCAGACTGCTGAGGAAGGGCAGCAAGGAGGAATTATACAATGCCATTATTTAAGAAAAGTAATTATTTTTTTTCTTAAATAATGTCATTGTATAATAGCAATAACCCATTTCTAGGTGTGGGTAATGCTGGATTTAAAAAAGAAAAAGCCAGCAACTGTGAGCTGTAAAACTTAATTTAATGTATTATAAAGAACTACATAGACAGACTGGTTTCGGCTAAGGCGTTTACCTAGCCTTCATCAGTGTAAAAATACAAAACTTGCTGAAAGGTTCTTATATAATAAAGCTTAATTCATGACAAAGTTTCACTGGTGAGCTCATGAATATGTATACATATATTCATAAATATTCATTGAGACCAGGCTTTATGCTTTATATAAACATACCCTCAAACATACTACAGCTAGTTATCATTTCATTGTTATTGACAAAATAATAGGGGACAGAACGAACAAATCAGGATGGCATACCAAACTGAATGCAAAAGAGAAAAAATGGATGGTTAAATTGGGTGCTTTATTTCAGCCTGGTCTCAATGAATATTTATGAATATATGTAAACATATTCATGAGCTCACCAATGAAACTTTGTCATGAATTAAGCTTTATTATATAAGAACCTTTCAGCAAGTTTTGTATTTTTACACTGATGAAGGCTAGAGTGGCGTTAGTGAAACTGGTCTATCTATGTGGTTCTTTATAATACATTAAATTAAGTTTTACAGCTCACAGTTGCTGGCTTTTTCTTTTTTGAATATGTTATGTCATTAGCCATGCATTGGCCTCCTTGTCTTTGTTTGGCCGCCTTGTGACCAAACCATGGCATGGATTATTGCTATAATAATGGGTCTCATAACTATCTTTAATCCCATCATAACACCTCCATTAGATTTTTTGTTAGAATTTCTGTTACAGTAAAAACATTTATACCCTGCCAAACTGATTTCCAGTCATTGTTCTTTAACCATGTTTTGCAAATAATAACAACATCAATCATGTGGAAACATAGCACATTTTCCAATAAAAAAACTTTATTATTAATGCTGCTAGCATTGACAACCATCAAAGATGCATCAAATGTTGCTATCTGTGAACTGTTACATTGTTGGCATGGCAAAAATCCTGCCTAGAGTTTGTCAATTATTGCAAACTATCTGCTTTAAAAATTCTCTTCCCTGATCTTGACAAATGCATGGCATCTTGTCAGAACATGTGTGTCCAAAACTAGGGTTGGATGCTCTACACATTTCCATTTTTTAAAACAGGACATTTTTTCCATGTAGATATTTACCCAAATATCTTTTCATGCACCATGACCTGACTATTCTTTATATATGTGATTTGTGAGAAATATGTCCTAATACCAGAACAAGCTATAATATCTAAGTGGGCTGTAAATTCCCTACTAACATTCAGAGTATCTCGGAATGAAATAATTTGTATTGATATAAATGTAAACAGATCCGTACTTTGTTTCATTAAGGTGTTCCAAGGCTTGTCTAACATCTTCTGTTTTTGATCCTGCAAACATAACTCTATCCAATGTTCATTATCTTCTCTGCAAATGTATCAGGTCCTCTAATAATGGAATTTCCAATTACAAGAATATCGTTTCTCACCTGATCTGAAGAATCTTTAACTTCTTATACAGTAATATCTGATCTATCAGTTGTTACAAAGAAACAATCTTCATCACCATTAGTCTTATTAATCCCACTCTTTTCATTGAATATTAAATTTGCTAGCATACAAATCTTATCCAGCTGGCTTTGTACATCTGCAGCTTGAGCCATCTAGTCTACATCTGTCTTTCTCGTCTCTTCTTTTTTTTACAATAATGTTCTTTATTCCTTCCACATTCAGTTCTGATTTCTTCCTTTTCACCTGCCCCTTACCTCTTTTTTCTACCTTTTCTTTTGGAAAAAATATGCCTTTTTCTGCAGCCTGAATGTTTTCTGATAAAACAAATTTATCATTCATTGTAATCTTTGTGTTATATAACAAAGCAGTGTCTGTTTTAGTACGTATTCTCTTTACTTTACAGACATTTATCAGTTTCTTTTCTTTCATTATTTGTTGTGAACATCTTCCTTTCTTTTTTTTTTTGTTTCCTTCTAAGCACTCTGAATCCTCAGATTGCTGAATACTTGCATCCAGAATTCCAAAGTTGCCAGGGGCATTGTCATGTTTCATAGGTATTGAATGATCTTTACAGACAATAGGCATTAGTGGGGTCATATTTTAAGCCAGTGCTAGAATTAATACTTGAGTGGTGTATTGGACAGTTGGTATAATTGGTTTATACTATGGGGAAATGTAAAGAGGCAGGAAATAGGGACTGTTCTCCTTTAACTGAACTTCCATCTGCCAGGTGATAAGAGGCAACTATACACCAGAGATTTTATAAGGTCATCGAATTCATAATATGTCAGACGTTGCTCATTCAGGAATCCTGAATGAGTTTTTTAAAGGAGAGATGCACTGTGGCCAGAGTACTCATCAATGTGATTGGAGTTGCACTGGAGTTTCAGTTCTGCCAATGGAAGGTCTGTTAGTTGGGAGCCTGAGACATTTTACTGGATCCTACTAGAAAGACTTTTGTGCCAATGACCTGTAGTTTGTTCTCCTAATAGGTATGGTTTAAGACTTTATTTCAGTTCTAGAGAACTTTTGACTTGCTCATCCAAAAAGGCACTGTTTAAGGAAGTCATATTTTGCCAGTATGAGCCCTGGAAAGTAGAGACTTTAAATTATCTGCTCTATATATCTTAATGCTGTGATCTGAGTATCACTAATTTAAAAGGTTTAATTAAGACTGTCATCCTGCAGTTTGTATTATCATGTTTATTGGGCAGCTAGTGAAATGAAGCATTCATTTTATGAAATATATATATATATATATATATATATATATATATATATATATATATATATATATTCTATTGAGTTTATCTTTTAATTTCTAAATCCTACTACCATTTGGTTCCATTTTTTAGCAGTCATGCTGATTTTATGTTTGTCAGATTAGGAATCACTGTTTTTACAAAAAGTCTTAACTTGCCTTCTGCTTGAAACATCTGCAGCTGGTAGAAGCAGTGGGCTGCTAAAACTGTGCATGCAAAGTCACTTCTGATCTGAGTGATGAGTAATTGTGGTATTGAAGTGTATAGCTGTAAACTACACTGAATGAAGAATGCAAGAAGTACTAACATTTTGATTTAAGACATGAAGCAGCTGCTATAAACAAAAGCTGCACCTACAAAAGGAATTGTAGCCAAATTCATTGCTCGGCCAGTGTCTGCACCTGTTCTCAATCCTCTCAATACTGATAACAGTGTCAAAGCTCACTTAGTAATTTTTGAAAGAATTGACAATTACAGGAGGGCTGGGATCACTTCATCTGGGCTCAAATTTTGGTAATGTATTTCATAAGGAAGCTAATCCATGTGTCTATTGGCATTGCTAACTGAGACTGCAGTGATTTTTACAAAGTGAGGAAAGGTTTAATGACAACAGCCGAGGTTACTTTGGAGACCCAAGCCCTTACTTTTCATGACTTCACTTTTAACAGAACTGAAATGGTAGCAATGCATCTGCCTGCATTAATACTCATTGTAAACTTTTGTCTAGATCCTGAATGTCTTAATAGCAAAGAAACGTTTAGAAATGTTTGTAATAGACACATTTCAGGAAAGTGGATGTGTTAAGCAGATCCCAAAGTGTTGTTACTTTAGTACAAAAATATTGTATTGTAGAAATGTAATCAAAGAGCTATATAAACATCTAGTGATTAAAACAGTAAATAAGTTGAAAGAGACCAGCCATTCTATCCTGTGCTTTAAGTGCATAAAATGAGGACATATTGACAAGTAGTGTGAGGAAAATAAGCCAAAAACTCTCATAAAAGCCACTAATGATAAGGAAGATGAACAAGCCATGAAGTGTGGTACCATTTCATTATTGTGCTATTTCAAAATTAATTAAAGGTCTACTATAAACAGGCAAACAAGAACTACAGAAAGCGATGAATTTTGGTAGCATGATTATACCTGTGAAAGTACAATCTATTTGCACAAAGAAAGCCAGCTCTTTGAAGTTCATCAAGGTTGTATGCATTCATGGAGAAAGAAGGTATTACCCAGTCACACAGGTAAGGCTACAAACCCAGTTTGGAAAGTCCTGCACCTGATGGGCATGGTGTCCTACTTCCTCCATGATATAATAATAGGAAAGGAGTCCATTTTCAAAGGAACAGTGAAGACAGCAGAAGGAGATCTTATACGTACCCAGTTATAGTGACAGAACTGAAACATTCATCGATTTATAGAACGTGGATATTCCCACCCACTAACTTAGGTAGTATGCGTTGGGCCTATATGAATCCTGGGATCATAGAGGAGAGCCTAGAAAAGCATAAAGTATAGGCAAATTTGTCTAGTGAGGCAATTGACTCCTGCTTCTGCACTACAGAAAAACCCAGTAGATGCAGAGGTAGACAGAGAGCCAGGGAACTGACAATATCCCAAGAATTTAGGGTTGGGAAGAAATTGCATGAAAAGGTTAAGGAAAGTAAGTAACCCAATAAACCAAAAGGTGAGGTAAAAGTAAAAGAAAGGACTGAAGTAAGGAAAAACCCTCAGAGACTGAATGATTTCAAATCAATTTGATAAGGGGATTCCTTCAGAGAATTGGAGTGGAATAAAGAGTGGCACACCTACAGACCTCCTTAGTGGGGAAGGAGACAGAGACTTCTTCCTCTTAGGATGTAACAAATTAATGGAATCTAAATCTGTCTGGATTCCAAATAAGTCATTTGAAATTTTAAGATGGCTCACTGGAAGGAGAAAACACTTATTCATGCTGAGAAAAACTGTGTTCAGGGTAGTGGGAAAATATTCCCTTGTTTTGCCACAACCAATCATAGCTGAGATACTAAATAGTCTATTGTAAAGAGTAACAAAACAGGAAGAGGAGACTACAAAACAGTTGCTAGGACCTAGCCTGTTTAGAACAGCAGTCATGAAAATGGTCCACAGCTATGTAATGGCAGGCATTTAGAAACAGACGAGACTAAATCAAAGTTCCTAGACAGATTCTTCTTGCTGTATCTACTGAAAGAGTCTGAAAATTATTGTCTTGAATACCAGAGGGCAGCCTAAAACTTGGCATTTAAAAATTCATGAATTATTACACCAATAATGGAAGTTATATTTGAAAAATATCACCATGAAAATTGTAAGGTCACTAGTTGCATCCAGCAATGGACATCAGTTTATATTATTTGTGTTAGATTATATTGCTTTTTTTCCCTGAGGCTATTCCCCACAAAAAGCTAATTACAAGGCGACTGCAAAAGAACTACTAATAGTATTATCTCAGTTAAAGATGCCACGCAGTCCTTCTTTGTCCAGGTTCATACCACTGGAAAAACAGCTAAGAACCTCTATTTACCATCCCCAGAATAAATTATATGGTGTAATGGTTCAATATGACCTGTACATCTATGCAAAGAAAAGCTGTTGAGAAAGGCAGCAATACTAGAACCAACTGTTGCCATATCTGATGTTTTTCATGCTGGAGCTATACCAAGCCTTTATAGGCTTTAGCCTCTTTGAGTGATTATATTATGGGAACCCTTCAGGGTACTTGGTCATAGTAAAAAAAAACATGGGAGGAAGAGCAATGCCCTTTTAGAAATGTCCTCAGCTTATTAGTACTGGTCTACAAGAAAGTATGAAGCTGATATGACCCTTTGTGCAGGAGTACATGGAGAGGGCCTAAGCTCGAAAAAATACATATAATAGTAATTCCTGCAACAGTGATTTCCAAGTTGGAGAATAGGTTTGGATTTTGTCCCCATGATTAAAAATACATTCCTAGCTAAGGGCAGGATCTTATGAAATAATTAAATGGGTAAATGAGGTGAACTATAAAGTGAGACAATAAGGACAAATGTGCATCAAACAAATTATTCATATAATCCCTGGAATGAAAATCAGCCATTAACTGGAAAATATATACCACCTGAAATAAATATGCACAGAAATTCCTTTACTTCATTAGTGCAAGCTCCCTACGTCATCTGGTTCAAGTACCAAATAAGGGTTCAAAAATACTGGACCTGTTTCTTACCAGCATTGCCATCCAATGCTCAGCACCTGCAGTTACCATGTCACTGGTCAAATCTGATCCCTGTTCAGTAACATTATTAAGGTGAAACCTAACTTACCATAAGCTTTTCCGTTTTTAGAGAGTATTCTAAGGTAACCTTAAGCCAGATAACTAATGACATGATGAAATTTAATCATCTTCCTCACCAAAATGACCCTATCTTGCACACTGCATAATTTTGGTGTAATTTCTTTGCTCATGTCAAAACAAGCATTCAGACTTCTGTGCCCATAAGACATAAATATAATGGCAAACTCAAACTAAGCCCCTATGGTAGAACTCTAATATAAACAAACTATAGAATAAGAGGAAGAAACTCTTAGCCCATAAAAGCAAAGTTAATATTCCATTGTCTAAAGATGATCTCAAAAAGATCAACAGATATCTCAGAAACAAAATTAAATCCTCTAAAATTACAGACAAATTGGGAGTTTCTGTCTGTGCTAAGGACAACCCCAAAGCCATCTTCAGCTATATCAGAAAACTTGGAGTTAATGCTCATCAATGCTCATAGGTATTATATAACTCCATAATTCCAACCCTGTCCACTCTACCTATGGCAGTCTGGTGATATACATGGGTCACTCCATGTTATAATATGATATTTGAACTTTTTCTGAAGGTAATATACTGTCTGCCATTGCTATAGTCCTAAACCCACATATCTCACTGAACTGTATGGATCTAAAGTCTGAACACGGCAAGCCATAACTTCCTAGAAGCCCTGAACTTACAAAAGCCTACAAAGTTCGATGTAATAATCTGTTGACTATTGCTACAGTCCTAAACCTGCAGACCTCACTGAACTGTACAGATCTAAAGTCTGAACATGGCAAGCAATAACTTCCTAGAAGCCCTGAATTTACAAAAGCATGTAATCTTTAATATGGTATTTTCTCCTTTTTTATTGTACCTTGCTCTAAGTACATCACCACAGAGTGCTCTAGTTTTTCTCTTTATCTAGCGTTATCCTTTTATCCATTGTACTTTGCCTTAGACAAGCTATGAAGTAGGCATTTCTCTCAACTTCTTTTAGGGACCGTTACACAGTTCAGACCTTTTCAATAGTTCAGACTTTTGAATTTCTATCTATCCCATCTGTACCCACTTAATTCTAATTGTTGTTTCCCTAGGCTATCTGTCTTTTACTTTCTATAAACTCTGCCTAAATGTAATCTCTGCCTGTTCTGCCCCATACCCAGTTTTGCTGATACTGTTTCACCAATTAGAAATTATTTCAGGGTTTCTGTAACTTCCCATACATTTCCTATGCTTACCTGATTGTTTTTCGCACAAACCTTCTATCAGGGCCTGCCCGTTATGCTCAGGTTCACTCCACTCCCCTACTCCACCCACTCCAACATCACTTCCATTTAAACATACCATAACTTCTCCCCTTTCAGAACTGCATCCATTCACATTAATATCAAATCAGTCTCAACTTATATCAAACCTCCTCCAACACTGAGTGTTCATATCTAATTATCCTATTAATCAACTCTCTCACCTCACTCAACTACCGGTGCTAGAACTATCCTCCAAACACATTCTACTTCTTAATGCCAACACCTATCCACCCCTCACTAATAACTTCCTTCCATCATGTCTCCCACTACTAATTTTCTACTCCTCTGTATTTCCCTATTTTTCTGTCTCCTGCTAAATTTAACATCTCTTGAAACAACTCACCTACCTTGCAGACTTACATCTATAACATCGACACAAACCCAAGCTCTTACCAGCTACTCTGAGATATCCTTCAGCTTGTATGTAATAAACACACTTCTACACACTTAACTAAAAATCCTTCCTTCCTTTACAGAAAAACACCTGCAACCACTCACCTTTGAATCACCAAAAACAGCACTAAAAAAAGCAGTTACCCATTATTTACCTGCATAAATATTCTAACGTACCACATTGTGGAGATATCCACCCCGACACAGGACCCACATCCTCTTCTCTCAACCCCCTAACTCATACAAATCACTAAATATTACTAAATATTACAACTCTCAACCTTCAAAGTGTTAGAAACAAAATCCCAGAATTCCATGCCAAGATAGCTCACAAAAAAACAGATGTAACAACTGCCACCGAAACCTGGGTAAAACCCTACATAAAAGAATCCAAAGTTTTCCTCTCAGGCTATGCCTGTTTAAGAGCATCTAGACCCCATGAAAAAGGGGGAGGCATCACACTTCTTTTTCCAATTGCCTTCACCATTGTCCCCTAAACTAACTTCATTCCACAATTATCTGCTGCTGAAATTATAATTTCATTCCTAAAAATTATTAACTGTAAGAATCTCTGCATTATAGCCCTATACATCCCTCCAGGTAATAACATTCCTCTGTTAAAAAGAAATACTTGCCTGGACAGTGAACAACATAAAAAATTAAACAATTATCCTGAGTGATGTAAACATTAACTAGCTAGACCTCTCCTACAACTCTCCTTCATCCAATATTAACCTATATAACTTTACTCAGCTAATTACCAATTCAACTAGATCCAACATAAACAAAGACAGTGGTTCCATCCTTGATTGGATTATGATCTCTGACCTGAATAAAATCTCATCCACAGGTATACTACCTTAGAGTATCAGTAACCACCTGCCCTCCTATATACTATGGAAAAACAACACCATTTCCAAGACAACACCAATATAAACAAACAAGAAATCGTACCAGTTTTAACCCTACTACCCTTAACAAAACTTGGAAAAACATAAATTGGGATATACTAATAATATACTAAAAATTCTTCCCCTTGATGAAGCCGTTGAGTTCTTGAACTCAGCTTTTCTCTAGACCCTAAACAATTTAGCCCCACTCTCACAAAAAAAAAGTTTAAACCAGCCATGCCATCTGGCTCACTAGACCCACTAAGCAACTCATGGCTGTTAGGGACAAATTATGGAAACTATGACAAAAAAGTAAAAATCCTTCTGATCTCTTACAATTTAGGCAACTATGTACTCAGGTAAAGTAGTTAGTCATTAGAGATAAAAAAGAACACTCCTTAAGACTTCAAGATAACCATAAACAAAACCCAAAGAAATTCTGAAACTCCATTACATCTCTACTAAACCCTGGTTCTCAGAACAACCCCTGTCCAAATCCAGACAAAACACCTATTGAAATAGCCACTCAACATCATATCTAATCTCACTGCCACCTCCTTTCCTCAAACAAATACTAACTCTGCACCTTCAAATCAATCTTCACAAAATTCGGCTACTCCCTCTCTCTCTAGCTTTTCTTTCTTTCTTATTCCTACTGCTACTATAACATGACTACTTCTCAAGCTCAAGCCTGGCACTAATGCTCCTGACAACCTACCCCCTGAATACCTTCAAATTTCAGCTAAGGACATTGCCTATCCTATCGGCATACTTCTTAACAAATCTATCCAAGAGCTCTATGTACCTAACATCTGGAAAAAGCATATATATTCTCCCCTTCATAAAGGTGGCAACAGCACAGGCATTTCCAACTTTTGCCCTATTGCTATTCTCTCCCCTATCTCTAAGGTCTTGGAAAAATGCATTCACATTCAACTTCTAAACTATCTACTGCATAATCAAATCATTTTCCCTACTCAGTATGGGTTCAGGTTAGGCCACAGTACTAGAACAACTTTCATATCTTTCATGGATACAGTTAACTGAACTCGAGACACAGGAAAAATTGTATCGTCACTCTTTCGTGACCTCTGTAAGACCTTTGATAAAGTCTTCCATCCTCTATTTCTTACAAAAGTCTCTTAACAAGGTATCTGTCTCCCAACTCTAAACTGGTTCTCTAATTACCTCACAAATAGACAACAATCTACTAAATGGCAACACTCTTTCTCTCCATTCCTTAATACATCCACAGGTGTTCCACAAGGCTCCATACTAAGGCATTTTCTTTTCAGTATTTTCATCAATAACTTCTACTCCACTCTCAGTCAAGATTTTGTAATACAATATGTAGATGACTCTGTGAAGACTGGAAGAGAAGGGGTGAAGGCTGACAGCCTAGTCAAATAGAATTTGATACATAATTCTGGCACTTGTAAATATATATGTAAAATACAGGATCATGTCTTAAATGTAAAGAAATGCTGTTTCAACAATGTGGCAACACTACCAGCTGCTGTCAGGGAAACTAAGTCAAGCAGTTCTTATTGGTCCTTTGAAATTAAAATTACTTTATGTTTATTCCTTTGAAGTTAGAATTTGGAGTTGATAAGTCTGGAGTAAGCATCCTGTCTATTGTTTTAAGGCTAAAGTTAATGACCAGAATTTACATGTGGAATGTCTTTTATTGCTCTAAGTGTAAAATAATGTAAATGAAGTTAATGCGTAGCCTGGGAACTCCAGGAAGGGTGAAAAAGATGATGCAATGTTTATCAGAACTGGAGTTTTAATTTAAACAGTGAGAACCTCATATTATTAAGCATTTTCATCTTGGATATCCAACTTATCAGCACTGTGCTTGTGCCTTAAGTAAGTTATCTTAGAAGCGTTTTTTCTTGCAGAAATAGCTAGGACTATAAAGATTAGACTAAGTGTTTTTCTGTTATGTCAGAACTGTACTACTGATTTATTTTAAGCTTGTGTGTGATCTCTGAACTTTTGAATAGCACTGTGGTGTAGTAGTATTTTCTTGTGTTTTTAGTATTTATTATTAAATATTTTAAAAAACTTTTACATGTGGCTGGTTTGTGTAGAGATAAGTAAGCTCTAGAGTACATTGCATAGTTATAGAGTTTATTGTACAAAGCCACTCTAATAAGCCTTAAGACTGATTAGTAACACTTACCATTGGATAATAATATTGCACAGTAATAATTGGACACCCTTTTAAGGGCCTTTGGGTAGCTGATAATTATTAGCTGGTGGTGGCAGTAATCACTACAGTATAGTCTGGGTAAAGGGGCACAGCTGGAGAATCTATGTCAGCCTTTCCCAGGAGTGTTTGTGGAGTTGTATAAATACTTATCACAAAGTGTGTGTGTGTGTGTGTGTGTGTGTGTGTGTGTGTGTGTGTGTGTGTGTGTGTGTGTGTGTGTGTGTCAGCTACCTGGGCAGGGATACGAAGCACTGGTTGGACAGAGAGGATACTGGAGGTTAGCTTGCCAGCTAGGCTGAGATTTGGACCCTATAGCTTTACCACTGGGGAGTCTTATTGGGGACCTGGGGAGCAAGGGAGCAACCAGCCCTAGACTGACTGTGATCTCTGTGTGCACTTAAGGGAAATTGTACTTTACTGTGTGTATTTGTTATCCTTTCCTCTCATATGAGATGCTGTCTTTGGTGTTAGTGGTGAGGATTGAGGCTCCTTGATCACTGGGTCAGGGCACGGGCATCACATGTGGTTTGCAGTGGTGGAATCCACTTCACATTTGTGTTTGCCAGTGGTGGGATATCAACATAACATATTAATCAGTTGGCAAATACTAATTGGCTTGTAGTGGTGTGGGTAGAGTGAATCCTGTAGCTTATGTACAGTGATCTCTGAAGGTGTTTTGTACTCTAAATCAGCCACGCAGTAAATACTCAGAGTTCAGATCACAATTTTTTTTTCTTGTGTTAGCTTAGTTAGTCAGGGTGAGCAGGCAGCATGTCAGCAGAGGAGTATGGAAAGCTGACAAGGAGCTAGCTGGTGGAGATGTGCCAGGCTAGGGGACTGGTGCATGGAAGCCTGACTAAGGCAGATCTGATTTCAGCCTTGGTTACAGCTGCATCAGAAAACAGTATCCAGGAGGACAAGCAGACTGGCAATGGAGATACAATATCCTAGGAGAATGGACAGCTCAATCTTTCTACAAAGGACAATCAGACTGGCAGTGGACATGCAGTATCCTCAGAGAATGGACAGCTCAACCTTTCTGCAGTGGACTTAAAAATCCAGCTGTAGCTAAAGTGACTTGAGTTGGCAGCCAGGCAATTGGAGATAGAGGCCGAGGATAAAGAGTGTCAGAGGAGCGTATTATCATGGAACTCATAAACAAAGACATTGGGAGCCTCCAGACACTGTACCCTACCCAATTCAGCTTTGTTAAGGGCAGATCTTGCCTCTTAAACCTAGTTGATTTCTTTGAAACAGTTACCAAAGCCATAGATGAGGGCAAGGTAGTCCACACAACCTACCTGGACCTCACAAAAGCCTTCGACACAATACCCCACTCGGGCATCATAAATAAGATTACCAGCTTAAATAGCAACCCCTAGATCACAAGATGGGTTGCAAACTGGCTCAGAGATAGAACCCACATGGTCAGAATTGCAGGTGCCATGTCTAAATCCAAACCAGTTACAAGTGGCGTCCCACAGGGCTCAGTTCTGGGACCTCTCTTGTTCGGTATATACTTCTCTGAGGTTCAGGCTAACAAGGGGAATTATGGCTGACAAAGTTCGCAGATGACTGCAAACTGGGGGCCATAATCGAATCTCCAGCTGACACAAGCATCCCCCAAAAGGGTCTCACAGAGACGGATGTTTGGTACCAGAGCCACGGCTTCAAGCTCAATGCTAAAAAGTGCATAGTCATCCCCTTTGGGAAAAACAAGGTGCCCACAAATTACCACATAGGTGGTAATCCATTAAGTACGGAAGAAGTAATTACAGATTTGGGGACCAGCGTAGATAGTAATCTCTCCTTTGATAATCACGTTGCAAAAGTGGTTAGAAAGTCCTTCTATATAGCCCACCTTATCATGAAAGGGTTCGCATCTAGATCAAGAGAGGTCATTGTGCCCCTCTACTCGTCACTCATCAGGCCCATAATTGAATACAATGCCCCTTTTGGGATGTACCTTACCCAACACCTGCAGCAACTGGAGAGGCCCCAAAAGTACCTCACCAAGAGGATCATGGGCTACAAACAGATGTCCTATGCAGCTCGACTAAAGAAACTCCAGCTCTACTCAGTTGCTTACCGCCTACTCAGAGGCGATCTATGCCTGACGTACAAAGCCATGTCAAACCCAGAAAAATGGACATGTTCCACCTCAAAAAATCCAAGTCCCTTAGAGCTATACGCTCCAGGGACCTAAACCTCAGCACAAAAATAAATAGGACATGCTGGAGGGACAGATTCATTTCCCAGAGGCTCCCCTCACTCTGGAATAGAATCCCAATTCATGTTAGACATAGCCCCTCGCTGACCCTCTTCAAGCGAAATCTGGACGCGTGGATGGGAAATCGCAAATTCACCCCTGGGATCTCTTCTGTGTCCCTGCTAGACAGAGGCACAGTAAACCAATCTTAAAAGGGTACCTTCTGTGACCTACTTTACAGAGGCACAGTAGGCTAATCTAATAGGGAGGCGGAAGCTAAATACACTCTGGCTAGGCTTATAAATGCCCTAGGGCAGATAGCCTAGTATCTTCCTATGAACCTATGAACCTAAGGAGGCATGAGAGGGAAATGCTAATTCTTTGCCAGAGTCATGGAGGTAATGGGGAAGGGAGTGACTGGACCCCAGAAGTACAACAGGTCAGTACATTTCTTCCGCAATTTAAAGAGGGGGATAATTTTGATAGTTTCATTCATATGTTTGAGAGGGTATGCAAACAGTATAGTGTTGGCCAAAGGCTCTGGGTATGGTTCCTGAGCCCCTTATTCCTTGGGAAAGCTGTAACTTTTTCATCAAAAATGCCTGACTCTGTCTGTTTTGATTATACTGCTGTAAAAATGTATTTTAGAATGTTTTAAGCCAACACCTGAAATGTATAGGAAAATGTTTCATGAGCATAGACGCAAAGCAGATGAAAATGTATGTGACTATGCTGCTGAACTGAGCACTTATTTTCATAGCTGGGTGAGTGAATGTCAGGTCACCACTTTTGAAGGGCTGGCAGACATTTTGGTGAGGGAACAAGCCCTTAGCACTTTGCCTGAGGACATGAGGATCTGGTTAGATGAAAGACAATGTGCTACTTCAGATGAGTTGGGGAAGAAGGGAGACCTATACCTGACAAGCAGGTCAGCCCTGCACAGGAAGGGGACCCCCAGTACTGCTCATGGGTCTAAAGGAACCCATGGTGGGCAGCACAGACTGCCACAACAGAATCTGCCAGTAGCAGGGGAAGCCACTAGTCTAGGTACATGTCCAGGAGCTAGGGTTAAATGCTTTGAATGCAACCAGTGGTGCCATGTGGCATACAGGTGTCCATGGAAGCAAGGTGGGGAACCAAAGATGAGGGAGCCAGTAATTGGTAAAGACAAAATGCCAACAGTAGGCTGTCTTGGGACAACAAGGGTACCAAACTACCACCAGAGGCTATGTCCTATTATAGTGAATGACAAAGAGGTCATTGCCAAGAGAGACACGGCCTCTGATATAACCATTGTAAAGCCTGCAATGGTTACAAAGGAGCACTACTTGCCAGGGCAGTCCACTCCAGTCAGGGCTTTAGGAGGGATCCCATTCCAAATACCTCCGGCTAGGGTTCACTTTGACTGGGATGGTGGAACAGGAAGCCAGCAGGTAGGTGTGTTTGAGGATATACCGGCAGATGTCCTGATAGGGATTGATTTTGACAGTGCAGTACCCTGTGCGTGTGCAGTTACACGCAGTCAGGCTTGGAGGCAAGCATGTAGGTCTAGTAGCCTGGGGAGACCCAGACAGACTGCATACTTGCAGCCAAGGCTGATGAGGTGGTTACTTCAGGGAGGGAGTTACTCTGTAGCAGTGAAACTGAAGGTGAGCCACAGCTGCTTGTGGGTACTGATGGTCCCTTGGACAGAGTGACTGCAAAGGTAGAGGTGAGTAGTAGTACCCAGGCTGACAGTGAGGCACCACTGTAAGAGGATGCCAGACTTCCTGTGGAAGGGGAGCTGGGAAGGGATACAAGGAGAGAGTTGAGACAGGCTCAGCTCTCAGACCCTACATTGCAAGGCTTGAGGCAGGTAGCTAGGGAGGCACCTGATTCTCAAGGGAAGGGGGAATCTGTATACTGAGACAAAGGGTTACTATACAGAGAGTGGACCCCTGAGGGAGGGCTAGAAGGTGAGAGAGTACCACAGTTGGTAGTGCCTAGAGTCTACCATCTGGCACTTCTAGCCATAGCCCATGATATTCCCTTTGCAGGTCACATGGGCATAAAACGTACAAAGAGGCATATCATGCAAAACGTCTATTGGCCTGGAATGTCCAGAGATGTAACAGGGTACTGTAGGACCTGTGAGCAGTGCCAAAAGGTAGGCAAGGCAGGAGACAAGGTGAGAGCTCCTTTGATGCCTTTGCCTGTGATTGAGGAGCCATTTCAGAGGGTAGCTATGGATATTGTGGGTCCTCTGACTACCCCAAGTTCCACAGGGAAAAACTATATCCTAGTGGTAGTGGATTATGCTACACAATACCCTGAGGTAGTGGCTTTGTCCTCCATTGAGGCAGAGAAGGTGGCAAATGCTTTGTTAGAGATTTTCAGCAGGGTGGGTTTCCCAAAGGAAATACTGACTAACTGAGGTGCCAATTTCATGTCAGACCTGCTGGCTTGTCTGTGGAAGTCCTGTGGAGTGAAGCACATGAAAACCACCCCCTACCATCCCCAGACTAATGGTCTTGTTGAGAGGTTAAACTCTACAATCAAGTCCATGCTACGGGCATTTGCAGATCAATTTAAGAGGGAGTGGAACAAATATTTGCCCCATCTGTTGTTTGCTTACAGAGAGGTTCCCCAGGAATCCACAGGTTTTTTACCTTTTGAGTTGCTGCATGGACATAGGGAGAGGGGACCTCTAGATTTAATTCAAGATGAGTGGGAAGGTTAGTGTGAATCTCACAAGGAGTCTGTTGTGGCATACATCCTAAACCTCAGGACAAGGCTCAGGGAACTCATGGGCCTGGCCCAGGAGAACCTGGCAGAAGCCCAACAACAGAAAAAGGTGAAGTATAACAGGACTGCTCGAGCTAGAGAGTATGCTGTGGGGCAGCAGGTAATGGTTCTCATTCCTGTCAGACACAACAAGCTGCAAGCAGCTTGGGAGGGTCCCTACAAGGTGGTAAGAAAGGTAAGTGATGTTAACTACATGGTGGAACTGCTAGGCAGAAGGCAGGGGCACAAATTGTACCATGTTAACAAGATGAAACCTTACTGTGATAGGGAGGCCCTTGTGCTGAGCATTTGCAGTGGATTGCAGGAGGAGTCTGAGGGAGATCTGTGGACTGATCTCCTCAGTGAGGCTCAGGCTGACACCTCACTGGAAGAGGTAGCAATGTCCCAGCAGCTATCTCCTACCCAGGGTCAAGGAAATCTGAGCAGTGTTGCAGGAATCTGGGGACATGTTCACTGGGAAACCAGGGTGCACCCACCTGGTGCAGCAGCAGGTGGATACAGGACCCCAAAGGCCTATTAGGCAGGCCCCTTATAGGGTGCTTGAGAGTGTCAGACAGACTCTGAAGGAGGAGGTACAGGAGATGTTGGAACTAGGGGTGATTCAAGAGTCCAACAGTCCCTGGGCCTCCCCAGTGGTGCTGGTGCCAAAGAAGGATGACAGCACCAGGTTCTGTGTGGATTATAGGTAGTCACACAGAGTCAGTTGTTTAATAATGTTTAAGACAGAAGAGGCACTAGAGCAGCTGGGTGGGGCTAAGTATCTTACATCAATTGATCTTACCAAGGGTTACTGGCAGGTGCCCTTGACTCCCAGTGCTAGATAGAAGTCAGCCTTTGTGACTCCTTTTGGCTTGTATGAGTTCACAAAGATGCCCTTTGGGATGAAGAATGCCCCAGCAACTTTCCAGAGGCTTTTGAATAATATTGTAGCAGGAGCAGGAAGGTTTGCCCTTGCTTACCTAGATGATATTGCCATCTACAGCCATTCCTGGCCAGAGCACCTTTGGCATGTCAGGGAGGTGCTGGGCAGATTACAGAGGGCAGGGTTGACTATTAAGCCAAGCAAATGTCAGATGGGTATGGCAGAGGTCTCCTACCTAGGAGAAAGAGTGGGAAGTAGTAAGATAAGGCCAGAACCTGCCAAAATGGAAGCCATTAAGGCATGGCCTGCTCCTGTTACCAAAAAGCAGGTGAGGGCATTCTTAGGGACAGCAGGGTACTACAGAAAGTTTGTCTCCAGTTATAGTACCATAGCTGCTCCCCTCACAGACTTAACAAGGAAGAACAGACCAGATAAGGTAGTGTGGACCCCAGCATATGAGCAGGCATTCCAGAAGCTTAAAGAAGTTTTGGGAGGAGCCCCTGTGTTAGCCAGTCCAGATTACAGCAAAGAATTTGTTGTACAACGTGGGGGCTGTACTTAGCCAGATTTTTTCTGAGGGAGAAGAGCACCCAGTTGTTTATCTCAGTTGTAGGCTCCAACCCAGGGAGGAATGCTATGCAGCTGTAGAAAAGGAATGTCTAGCCTATGTCTAGCCATAGTGTGGGCAGTGCAGAAACTTTAGCCTTATCTGTATGGATGAAAAGTCACTTTTATGACAGATCACAACCCTCTAACATTGTTAAACAGAGCCAGTCATCAAAATGCCAAGTTGCTAAGATGGAACCTGGGGTTGCAAGCATATGATATGTCAGTGCAGCACTGCAGTGGGCGTAGCAATGCCAGTGCAGATGGGCTCTCAAGACAGGGAATGGGGTGAGGTACACTCAGACCTAACCCTCTCAAGTGGCATTTGTCAAGGGTCACTGGAAAAAATAGCTTGAGTTCTCTTGGGGGGGTGGGGTGTGAAGACTGGTAGAGAAGGGGCGAAGGCTGCCAGCCTAGTCAAATAGAATTTGATACATAATTCTGGCATTTGTAAATATAAATGTAAAATACAGGCGTCTGTCTTAAATGTAAATAAATGCTGTTTCAGTAATGTGACAACATTGCCATCTGCTGTAAGGAAAACTAAATCAAGCATTTCTTATTGGTCCTTTGAAATTAAAATTACTTTATGTCTATTCCTTTGAAGTTAGAATTTGGAGTCAATAATTCTATCCTGCCTATTGTTTTAAGGCTAAAGTTAATGACCAGAATTTACATGTGGAATATCTTTTATTGCTTTAAGTGTAAAAGAATGTAAATGCAGTTAATGTGTAGCCTGGGAACTCAAAAACAAAACTATTATTGAGATTGTGTCCCATACAAAACTACTAGGTATTATCTTAGATGAAAACCTAACATTTTACCTGCATCTGCAAAATAGTATCAAAATTAAATGAAAGATTGTGCATCCTTTACAGACACAAACACTTTCTTAACTACTCTTCAAACAAACTCTTGCCATAACATCTCATATGGTGCACTTCTCCCTACCAATATACAGTCCTCTCTGAAAACCAAGCTTGAGACCTACTACAATAAAGCTGCCAAGTTTGCAACTATAGCAAAATATTCATCCCATCACTGTCCCTCCTTACACTTACTGAATTGGCTCGAACTCTCCCATTACCTCACATGCTTACAATTAACTACCACACACAAAGTTATCTACAAGCTATCAGACTTCCAGCTTTTACTTCTGTAGTTACTCACTACCACCCAACTACACCACTGAGATCTCAGAAGCAACTTCTCCTGAAAGCAGAAAAAACAAATTATCCAGCTGGACAGATGCCCTCCCGTTACCATTAAGAACCACCAGTAATACATCCTCTTTCAAAAAGGCTGTGTGGCAACTCCTCTCCATGCTATGGCACTGCACATGCACCAATCTGCACCACCCAAAACCTGATTCCTGAAACTCACAACTACTTTAACCTTCTTCAACTTATTCTCTTCAGTGCAAACCTTTCTACCTACTAGTATGACTAATCATAAAAGCATCATCTAGACCTACTATATTGAAATACCTATGTGATAAAGGCATTGATTTTATGTGCTTAACATGAATTCCCAAATTGTATGACTAATTTGATGTGATTAACTTGCTCTCTCATCCTTATTTTCATGATACATACTGCATAAAGCAACTTCATAAGTTGTTAATATCCTTACTACATTACCAGAAGTTAAGTGACTGACATGTTTTTCTCAGTATATGTAACTGTTGCATCTGACATGTGTTTTCAATTAGTATCTCTTATATTGTACTGTAATTAATGTAGAGCTTTTACCATTGTCTATTCAGCTCTGACTCCCAACTTATGTATTCAACAGTGACCCCTCGTTTGAATGTACTCGTTAATGTGGAGCTTTTCTCCCCTGGCCTACACTGAAAATAGGCTCCCTTTGGCCCAGTGGACCATCCTGGTAAACAAATGCTAATAAATAAATAAACAAATAAATAACACATAAGCAGACAAGTTCAGCTTTAATTTTACCTTCCTATCTCCTTGGATCACCTCTGAAAAGATCCCTAATTCTCTCTCCAAGGCCAAAATCAGTTGCTCTGCATGTTCTGATACTGTACCAAGTTGCCTTCCTGTCAGCACCAAGTATTGTTTTGTGGACTCACTGTTAAACTTATTCAACTTCAGCCTCTCTACTGGATTTATGTCACAGGAATTGATGCAGTTATCCTGCTCTATAAGGAAAGATGCACTATTGACCTAACCCTATAAGACTCATTTGCAAAGCAATGGAATTCATCATTATGCAAATTATTAACAAGGAAATAGGAAGTCTATAAGCCCTGGACCTAACCATTTAGGGTTTGTTAAAGGCAGACCTTGCATCTTCAGTCTGGTTGGCTTCTCTGAGCATGTCACTAATGCATTAGACTCAGGCAAATTGGTTCACACTGCCAACCTGGACCCAGCCACGGCTTTTGACCCCATCCCGCATTCTGGCAATATTGACTAGCTAATTAAACTAAATGTAAATACTAAGGTTACCAGCTGGATACCAAACTGGCTAACTGACAAAACCCATTCTATTAATGAGACATATCCTCCTCAAAAAGAATAGTCATAAGTGTTGTCCCCAGGAAAGAGTTCTACGACTATTTTTCTTTTTGTAAAGGGTAACATCAAAAGTTTTATCTGGCAAAGTACACAGATGACTGCAAGCCTGGAGCTGTCATTAACTCCCTATCTGATTTCCAAATTCTTCAGTAGAAACCAACATGCACCGATAGGTGGCACCCAGACAATGGCCTAAATCTAAATACCAAGAAATGCCACAATGTGTCCTTTGGTAAAACTAAGTACAAATGCACCTATCACATAGGTGACACCCCTTGGATGCTGAATTAGACTTACAGGGCCTTAGCACTTTCATTGGCAATAAACTACCCTTTCATTACCATGTATCCACTATTGTTAGAAAATCATTTTACCTTGCCAAACTAATCACCACGAGTATTTCCTCCAGATCTAAAGAGGTTATCATCACTCTTGACTCTTCCTTCATAATTACCCTTAATAGTGTATAATGGTTCTTTTGATATTTAACTGTCAAAACATATGACCCAGCTTGAGAGACCACAGCTCTTCCATACTAAGACAGTCAATAGTGTGACTTACTTGAGCTACCCAGACCACCATAAAGTGCTCTATATCATTTCTGTTTCCTGTAGGGTCTGGAGAGGTAACCTCTTTTTGTCTTGCAGACTGTCAAAGGATCTAGTTTTATGTGACTTCCTGCACATCTATAAGGCTAATAACATCCTCGTCACCCAGACAAGAGATTTTAATTTACGACAAAATATAAATGAGTCCGATGAGATAGATATTTATCTCAGAAAATCCATGTTCTGTAGACTAGACTTCTTCTGGAAGTAAAGCTAAGAAACTTGCTGACACTCTTTAAGCATAGCCATGATGAATGGAATAGCATTCATAAATACACCCTGGATCTGGTCCATCAACCCATTATTAAAAGGGATAAAGCTAGGTATAAATTTGTCATATCAATTGTTAGACACAATTTGGACTATTGTGGCTTGGCTACTAATGGTTTTCTGGATCAACTGTTTAGTATTGACCTATCAATCTATGAGATCAAAAATACATTAGAAAGAAGTAGGGAATGGCATGGAGCACCCTGATGGCACTATCTGGTATTGTAATGATTTCTGCAAACTGAACAGGTTCTACAAGTTGGACAGGTGCCCTGTGCAGACATCAGATGAACTGGTAGAGTGTTTGGGAAAAGTCAGAATCTTACTAACCTGTACTTGGCCATGGGGTATTGGCAGGTTTCCTTAACCAGACAAGCCAACAAGAACACTGCATTCTCTATTGCAGACAATCTATTCCAATCTAATGTCACTCAGTTTGGTTTTATAGTTCCCTGACCACATTTAAAAGACTTGTGGACTAAGTACTGCTGTCATATCAATCTTATGCAACAGCTTACTTGGAAATTGGTGTTATGTACTTAGAGTAATGGGACTCTCAGTTTTGTAAGGTTCAGGTAGTTTTGGACTCCTTGAGGTAGGCTGGACTTACTGTCAGTGCCCTGAAATGTTAAGTTGGCATGATAGACATGAGGTACTTGGGATGTGTAATAGGACAGGGATTAATGGGACTCTCAGTTTTGTAAGGTTCAGGTAGTTTTGGACTCTTTGAGGTAGGCTGGACTTACTGTCAGTGCCCAGAAATGTTAAGTTGGCATGATAGACATGAGGTACTTGGGATGTGTAATAGGACAGGGATTAATTAGGTCTCAGAGAAAGACAATAGGTTCTGTGACAGATTAGCTAGTTGCTCAGACAGCAAAGCAAGAATAGGTTTTCCAAGGATTTGCAAATTATTAGAAAAAATTAATCCAGAGTTCACTTTTCTAGCATGTCCCTGTAAACCTGACTAAAGTAAGATGCTGGAACAAGTCAGGGCAACAGGTCTATATTACAAGCTCAAAAGCTTAAAAGAGTGAACGCTCTTTCATCGAGCTGTAAACATCGACAATACTAAAGAGCGAAGATACGGAAAAGCAATTTTTTCCCAGGGAAAAAATCACTTGGCCGTTTTCGGGACATTGCCATTTCCTCCACTGTGGAGTGGTCTCGGAGTTAGAAGTGGTGTGGGGGGCAAAGCCCCCCACTTTATTTTGTGTTTGCATTTTTTTTTTTTGTGGAGCAGAGATTTTTTTTCCCTGGGGAAAAAAATCACTGTTCCACGTCTTCACTCTTTACTGGTGTCAATCTTTTCAGCTTGATAAAAGAGCATTTGCTCTTTTAAGCTTTCAAGCTTGTAATATAGACCCAGGGCAACACCTGAGGCTGACAAAGTGTTCAAGAGACTTAAAGAAAACTTTTGTGCTAAATTAGTTCTTGCGTCCCCTGACTTTTCAAAGGCTTTTACTGCTTACAGAAAAGTATAATATTTAAGGTTAGGAAAGCATTCACCAGAAGATGTAAAACAAAGAACACCTAGTCTGCTATCTCAAAAGAGTTTAATAAAATGGAGACAAGGTACTCAGTAACTGAAAGGGAATGCCAGGCTGCAAAGTGGGTGTTAGGGTTTCTCTGGTACTATCTGCTACATTGGAAATTTATGCTGCTAATGAATCATGCTTCCCTGCAGTAGCTTTACTAGCAAAACGAATACAATGTTACACCACACTAATGAGCAGTAAAACTCCATCTTATACATATTCATACTTAGCACCATTGCGGTGTACACTGTCATATTCATATTAATTACAGTAGCTTCAAAACCCATGGCTTTAATCCACAGCGGTCATCTATAACATAGCATGATGGCTCAACTGGAAAAATGCCTAGTATATGGTATTTATCAGCGCATCCAGGGTCATATGATCAGCCAATGTCAGATTTTAGACTTGAACGAAGTATCTGTAAGGTGAGGCAGCTGATTTCTGTTATGGGTTGGTTGCACAGAAGCAGGAAATAGAGACTGATCCACTTAAATGAAATACCTGCTTACAGATAATGAGAGTTAGATTTAAAATGGTGTCTCAATAGGGCCAGTGAATTCATAGTGTGGCAGAAGTTGTTAGTGTGAGGGTACAGAGGTGTCCAGAGTGTTTTCTAAAGGGGAGATGCACTGAAGTTTGACCAGCTGACTCAAAGATGGGAATCTTGGCTTGGAGTGTAATTCTGCCATTTGGAATTCCTGGTAAATGAAATCCAAAATATTTTTTGGAAACATATTGGAAAGGACTTCCTGAGACTTTTGGCTTGCACAACTGAAAAGGTACAATTTGAGACTTTTTCCACTGTCTAAGACTTTTGGTTTGCTTATCCAGTAAGACACTATTTAAAAACTTCATATGTCACAGTACAAATCTTGATGTGGAGAGATGTTATACATAGTACAATTTATTGTTATACATAGTTCTGCTAAAGACTCTCATTTGAACTTCACTGATTCTAAATGTGCAGTTAAGACTGTCAGCCCTGTAAAATGTGTTAGCATAGTATTTACTGTGAAAAATAGCATGATGGAGACTGCTTCACTGAGTTTTTATTTTCCACCAGACCAACGTTTTGGATCCCATTTTGGTAAAGCCAAACTAATATAATATAATGTAATATAATATAATATATATGTACATATATATATATATATATATATATATATATATACTATATATATGTACATATATATATATATATATGTGCATATATATATATATATATATATATATATATATATATATATATACTATATATAGATTCACTTCAGAATATTGAAATTCCAAAACAAATCTCAAAAAAAAAAAGAAAAGAAAATAACAATTGAAATGTTTCTTCAGAGGGGCAAGCCCTCCTGCACCCTCCACACCTCTGCTACTTAAATATTCCAACTCCGAGATCCCACTACAGCAAGGAAAGGGGAAATCTCCCATTCTGCGCTATATGCAGATCTCCATTCACAGTGTTGGGATTCCGAAAGTTTGATCATATGGACTCGGCCATATGAAATTCAATCTTTCAGGATTTTTGCATTGAGAAGTGTTCCCATATATATATATATATATATATATATATATATATATATTATATATGTATATATATATATATATATATATATATATATATATATATATATATTATATATGTATATATATATATATATATATATATATATATATAAAAACACAGTTGTCATTTGGTTGACAAGTTTTTGTAGGTGTAAAATTGAGGACTAGCACAAATATATGACTGCACATTTGAGTGAATGACATTTGGGTGAATTCAAGCTTGATTTAGTTTAGATATCTAGGGGTGTGGAGGAAAATGGATGTTTGAAAATATGCAAGATTGGTTTTAAGAAGGTGCAAGACTGTATTAAAAAGGGTACTGAGTATGTGTGAGTGCTCAATGGTTATGGCTATGTAACGAGATAGATTTAGTGTTTTGCCTGTTGTATGTGTGTTTTCCATACCCCTTTGTCCTGCTTAGTGGTATTGTTAGGAAACTGCAAATTCCCTCCAAACCACCAGACCATGTCTGCAAGTCCTAATCCTAAACCTGCCATCTTGAACAAGGTAGGGTATATATGGTAATTCATGGTATCAAATGAATGCCATTGAAAGAAGAAATTTTGAGAGAAATGAATTCACATTGCCAGGCTGGAAAGATTCTTCTCAACAGCTTTAGTTAAAGAAGAGCAAAACAGAGCAGAGTAAAGACATCTTTGTCAGTATTATTTTATATTGCCCTTATAGGTGTTATTTGCATTCTGTCTTGCACAGTACATCTTAGAGTAAGGCAGTGTACCTTAACTAGTTCATGTGTGCATGGCAAGATAATAAAGGTGGGGTTTCAGGATGGTGACTGATCTGCAAACACCATTTTCACACAGCTGTGTAGTCCTAACTTAAGCCACTACATTAATGGCCACATCGGAAGATATTTGACTATAGAATCCAAACTGTAGGTCTTTCCTCCACCTTAAAATCATGCTTCCTATATTTAAAGTCACACAGAAGAACAGATGAAATATGGATTATACTCATGTTACCTATCCTCAAGCAGTGCTAAAATATAAACAAGTGTAAAATACTGGAAGTTAAACCTCCAATGATCAAAATATTTTAGTCTTAAGTAGTCATAAGGGAGAAATCATTCTGAACTAAGTTTTGAAATATTTTGTGACCTTTGCATTTATTTCAGAAAATTTTGGTGGAGCTGCAACAAATGTAGTTGCAAAACTTCTAAATACAAAGCCAAATTATCAACAGTCTCCACACATGAAAAGGGAACTACAGCCAAATGTGCCAGAACTTCTAAACAGAAAGAAGAGAGGAGATCATTCACTAAAGCCAAACCAGACTAACTTTTTGCTTTTGAAGATTTGAAAGAATTGCTTCAACCTCTACAATCGGCAATCCAACAACTTACAGAACACGTAAAAGCACTAAGTCTTACAGTAAGCCAAATAGCCAGAAGATTGGAAACGAAAAGCAAAAATAATGGAAAATGAAGTTAAAATTGAAAATCTTCAAACAAAAATCTACCAGTCTAATACATGAGCCATTCAAGATATCCAAAACAGGTTATTGAACCTAGAATCAAGGAGTAGACAAAACAATATCATTGTTCAGGGGTCTGTCTTTGAAATATGAACAAGTTAATTTGTTGGAAACTCTGCAACAAATATTTGTATCTATTCTAGAAAACCTAGGAGTAGCTAATCAAATCATTATTGAAAGAGCTCATCATGCAGCACAAACAGCTTACATAATGGATAGACCCCTTCAAATTTATGTGAAATTGTTAAACGACCACAACATAAATAAGATTTTGGTGGAAGCTAAAAAAAATAATAATAATATTTTAAAGTGGAACAACAATACAATAATATTTCCACAGAACTTACCTCTTCAGATTAGGCAGGACCACCAGAAAATGGTGCCCTTCTCCTCATACCTAATTTCTAAGAAAATAAAATTTCAAATGAAATATACAGTGACCTTGATTTTCCAACATAATGGTAACAAATGCATTATTAGCTCATCCAAAGAAGGTAAGCAGATCTTTAACAACATCTTTAATTACTCCTAGACTTAATTAAAATGAGGAGTTTAGACTTGCATTCTATGCTCCAGCAGATAAATGCCATCTTGGTTTGTTTAGTAACTCTCTACCTGTTGGGGAAAAAGTCCTAAATGGGTTTATGATGGCCTTTACTTAATGTATATTCTGATGCTTGATGTGATTCACACTTAAATTTTTTTGAAATGTAATTACTATGTATTTTTTCAATGTAACAAAGTGACTTTATAATGATTCTAAGTCTGATATCAAAGAGCATATTATACATTTAGTTAAAAGGAAAACTGTGTAGCTGGCATATGGAAAGTTCAGTTTGTGTGTTCAAACTCTGGAATTTGTGTTGGTTTAATCTAGAGCAGGGCTTGGAAGATAGTTGCTTCTTTTTCCTCTTTGGTCTAGACTCTGGAGTCTCTTTGAGCAAGCATTGTAAGGTCATTAACTTAATTTCTTCAGCAGGGGCTGTTCCTTGTAGACCATTCACATGTGAATTCAAATATGATGGTGTATCTGCTATCAAAAAATACTGTATACTTGAAAAGCCAAAGGATTTAAACAAATCTACTAATAACTGGTGTTGTTTTGCTTATACCTAATTATAAAACAAACAAAACTTTAAATGAAGTATCTTGGGACTCTGAGTTTTCCAGTATAAATGTACTAGTCATGTTAGAATAGCATAGTAGACCTTTACTGATGCCTTCTATTATTAATAATAATCAACTAATGCTTTTGGATTGAAAGAGCTGGTTCGAATGTTCACTTGGTGAACTGATAGTCATGAACTTGTGTTTGCTGCTTTCCAATCTATGACAGAGTGGTGTTTGACCATTTAAATAAATGTTTATATGAATCTTGGCTGTTTTTCTTTTTCTATGAGTGCATTCTGAAATCCAATCTGGTTTGAGGTTGTTGATTGTAGAATCACACATAGCTTGTATGTCTTGTTCCTGAATAGAGTGATCACTTCCTTTTTCCCTTTGAGTGCACTTTGAAGTCATTTTGTTCAAAAACTGATAAGTCTGTGGACTGGAAGTTCAAACTGGATTCATTCCTTTCTAGTTAATCATGCAGAGAAAGATTTATCATAAATCTATTACTAAAATCAAGGGACCTACAGTACATTTATCAAAAACTCTTATAATTCTTCTTGTGGTTGAATGGGTTATAATTTCCACTTCCATTTGTGTGGAAATTAACATCGTTTTGTTAACTTAGTCCATGGTCTGGAGATTTAAATAGCTATTTTTTAGCCCTTATTGACCGCACAGATGTGACATTATCATAAATATACAACTACCAACAATGCATTTACTATATATTTTGTCTAAAATCTATTGTATTCATGGAAAATTCTGAATCGATACACATGCAGTTTGATATATAATCTGGTTACAAGTTGAGAAGCATGAGTTTGGTTATATAATGTTCTCTCTTTTTGTGAGAGTAGTGTTATCCATGGTTTATGAGATGCTGAGATTGGAGCCATTTTGTCTTTATAAAAATTGTTCCTAAGGCTCGATGATAACCAAATGGTTGTTCTTGTTCAAACATCAGGGAGTGATATAATTATTAAACTCACATAAAAAGGCACATTATAAGGTTGGCAAAATCTATAGTTTGCTTATAGCGATTAGAATTAAAAGTAAACGTCTGCATTCTTCTATTGATCATGGAATTTTACAGCTGTTACAAAGATGCCAAATTTATTAATACTATGTGTAATTAGTAATATTAAAAATGATAATTAATAAGGGCAATTCCTATTATATCTTACAATTGCAAGCCTTATGTTAGAATTATATTATGGTAGCTTTGTGATGGGGCAGTTAGTGTTTAAGGACAGTTTGTTCTTAATTACTCCCAAATGGAGAAATATTTTATTAGCTCTTCTATTGTTTCTATACATTGTAGTAAGGAGTATATAACAAAATTATTTTTCAAAGCTATTATGTATTTGATACTCCTTACTTGACCAAGTCAAATTCTCTTTCTAGTGTTTGATAGTTGTGGTTAGGCATGAGTTTGTGACAGGAAGACTCAAATGCATTTGCCTATACTGACAAATTATTCCTTTTCCTTCAAGATTGTATGCCAAAGTAATCGTAATTATATTTCAGTTTAGAATTTATGGTTACTTTACATGTGGGTAATAGAATCCTGAAATGTGAAAGGTTTTCATCCACCTAAAAAGAGGAAATTATATTTTGCACTTGTTTATAAATCTAAAGCTGAAGTTATATTTAAGAGACATACAACATCAAATTAATGGTCCCAAATCACTAAGAAAAGATGGATTAATACTGTTATAAAATCAGGCTACAAAATAAATAGCTCAAGCATTTCTATTATAGTTAAAAAATATTTTAAAGATTCAGTAATTCATTATAATGCTGACTCTGATTGAAGATGGTGTTAATTATTAAAAGCAAGTTTTTGGAAAAATCAGTATTATTGTTATTAAACATTTATGCTACCTGTAACAGGCAACAAACCTTTATCAAGTCACTATATAAAATATTAAGCCTTTTATCTAACCTTTACTATTTTATTGGTGATGATTGGAATACAGTGGCAGAACCTAACACAGAACAAATAAAACTAAAACATACAAAGATTATGTGGCCAAGGTAATTGAAGAACTAAAATCAGACTTCATTCTCTTTGATCCTCTTAATTTTCAAAGGAATAATAGCCTAGCTCAAAAATATAAGTATTTTTCTTTGTCTCGCAAATCTTGGCCTAGAATTGATGTCTTTTTGATATTAGAAGCTTTTTTAAACTTCAATTATTCTTTCCAAATTGAATCCAGATTCTTCTCAGATCATTCCAAAATTCCTTTGGTATTAATATGTCCATTATTTTTTCAGAATAGAAACAGAGTTAATAATCAGATATCAAATACTAGTTTATGCCAAAAAGATGATGTAAAAAAGAAAATATCTTATCTATTAGAAAATTTTCTTCAAAATGGTTCTGATTCACAAATTCCACTGGATATTCAATGGGTGGCTCTTAAGTCCCAAATCAGAGGCATATTTAAGAAATTATTTAATCTAAGAATCAGAATTAAAAGTAAAAATTAATAGACTAGATCAAGATTTACAGATTAATTTTAAGGATGAAACTGTGAAACATATTACTGACATCCAAAAAGGAAATTGTATGCTAGATATTAAACAACAACCATTTTATGAAATGAAGACCTTAGTGGGATACTCTGAATGGGCACAATCACCTTCTAAACTCTTAGCAAGAAAAACAAAACATATATAATACTCCACCCTTGATAACTGAGATAGTATACCAAACCAAAAGTTACAAAGTTAGACAAGAAATCATGGAAACTTTTGAGCAGATTTATGCTAGCCTTTATAGAGAACATAAGCTAAATTTTTCTATCCAAGAATTGGAAAGTTTCTTAGGTAATTTATCTTTTCCAAAACTTAATAAGACTCAACATGATAAGATCATTGCACCTTTTAATCAGCAAGGAATCTTAGATATTATTAACAACCATAAATTGGGTAAAGCTCCAGGCCCAGATGGTTTATTAGCTGATATCTATAAAACATTTGATTAAGCCAATTTCTAAAAATTTACTATAAGTATTTCATTATATACATAGGAATTGTATCACTGACTTCCATATGAATACTTCTACAACAATTATCATTCCTAAAACCAAATCAGAATATCAGAGATCCCACAAATTATAGACTATCATTCATAAATATTGAAATTAAGATTTTTGCGAGATTCTTGCAAACAGGCTGAAAGCTATCTTACAGCAAATAATATCTCATTTTCAATCGGGTTTCATGCAAGCCAAACATTTGATCACACATTAACATTAAACACACTAATTGTGCTATTTAAACATTATAATTCATGATTGTTTTTGCTTGCATTTGATGCCTCAAAAGCACTTGACAGATTAAATTTAATTTTCTTTTCACATTTTTACCACCTTTTGGCTTTCCATCTCCTTTTTATAATCTTATAAAAACACTTTATTTGACTGCATGTACTTCTCTAATAATACATTTTTTGTCTCCAATTAAGATAAATGGTATAAGACAATGTTGTTGACTTTTTTCTTACCTAATTAATATCTACATGGAACCTCTATTCTTAATGATAATTAAAAATATGTATCACTTAATACCAAATATTTGTAGAATTTTAGTACCCTTTGTTGCTTTTGCTGATTATCTAAATTTATATTTTATATTGCCTAGTAAAGATTTATTTAACATTTTCCTTAATGTTGATATTTTTTTAATTCTCTAACTACAAAATATATGTTCTCATATCATCCATTTTTCCTGTTAATCCTAACTACAGTTTGCTTGATATTATTCCTGACCCATCAGTCAAGATTGATAACTCACCTAACCACCTGGGCATAACATTTTATCACAACCCCACCTTGCTTATTAAAAATAAATTAGCAAAAATGTCGTCAAATATTGAAAATTATATTACAAATTAGAATAAACTAAAAGTTGCTCTCTGCTTTCCAAAGTAGCTATCATCAAGATGAATATATTACCATAACTTTTATTTCAATTTAATTCAATCAACAGTTAATCAATGTTTTGACACTATAAATTCCAAACTTGCTAGGTTTGTATGGTTCCCAAAATCAGTTAGAACTAGTTATAAAGAACTAATTTATCCTAAACACCTTGGAGGATTGAGTCTTCTAGATTTTAAACTATATTATGATATAATACATTCTAGTAAAACATTTAAATTAAATTATAATCTTAAATCACCTTTGTGCAGTCCTTCTTGGGTGACAATATAATATAGCTTTGTATGTAATTCAGACTGTAACACAAAAGCCTTACCTTTTATTAAAAATAGAGAATTTCAAAAGTCCTGAACTACATTATTACCTAATACATAAATAAAAATTCTTCAAAATCTTTTGGAATTGGTTAACTTGAATAATTAATTTTCCTATTGCAACTACTCCACCTGAATCCTAACTTAAAGATTAACAACAGAGTAATAAATCTTTCAAATTTCCCTCTCCTTAAAGATAAGTCAATCTTGGATTTTTATTTAAACAGAAATATTTCAGTTTTTATTTATTTATTTATTTATTTGCTTTTGTTAACTAGGAAAGTCCATTGGGCTGACATGAGTCCATTTTCAGTGGAGGTCCAGAGAGAAAAGATCCAAAAAAAGAAAAAAAAATGTACATAATTAAGAGATTATTTAGCATGTTAATAACAGCATTTAACAATATACAAGAGTAATAACAGCATTTAACAATATACAATAGAATAATATAGGAGTCAGAAGTGACACAGTAACATAGGCAATGTATAGTAACATTTTGTGGAAGGCTCAGGTGCTTGACAGGTATTCAGTAGATCACACAGATAATGATAATCTGCACTTACACAATGTTTACATATGATGTGAGGCAGGGTGAGACACACTGCCCTGTGATTAAGGGTGAGTGCACAATAGGGAGAGTGAAGAAGAATGTGAGTATCTGAGAGATGAGTCAGGTTAGTAATCAGGTGACTGAGGAATTGGGAATGGTGCACGGGCATAGCCAATGAGAGGAGAGATATTGGTAGAGTGATTTTTTGAATGACTGGGCATTATTTATAGCCCATAGAGAAGGTGGAAGGGCATTCTAGAATTTAGCAAAAGTGAAAGAGTAAAGGTATTGAACTACAGGGAGTTTAGGTCTCTTAACTTGGATAAGTGATTGATTTTCAGATCTTAGCGAACGGTTTGGTTGATAAAGAGTCAGAAGTGAAGCCAGGGCTGGGCATTATAGAAGAATTTATGTGCTGTGCCTAGTTGTACGTAAGTTAGGTGTTGTGGGAGTTCTAGCCAGTTCAGGGATTGTAATGAGTGACAGTGGTGGCAGGAATATTTTGCTCTAGTAATGAATTTAGCAATTTTGTTATAGTAGCTCTCCATTTTATTTTTTAATGATGATAGGATGTTTGTCAGAATGGGGGCACCATAGAGGAGAGAAGGTAGGAGAAAAGTTTGGGCAAGTGTTTTTCTAGTAGAGTAGTTTAAAATGTGTTTATGTCGGTAGAAGGTACCAAGTTTTTGGTGTGTTTTTTTTTGGTGTTGTGGATGTGTTGGTCAAAGGTTAAGTTGTCATCTAAGGTTATGCCAAGTAACTTAGTTTGGGAAACTGCCTCTAAGGCAGTCTTGTTGGAGGAGAAAATTATGAAATCAGATTTATTAATGGTGGTACTTTTTTGTTAGCAATTTGAGAATATCCTTTAACTGTCCAAAAAGCTATACTATTATATTGATACAAATAGGAGAACTTATCTCAATATATCTAAATGAATCCAGTATAAATGAAGCTGATATAACATTATGTAGCCAACTCTGGAAATCCTTCACTTCAAAAAAATGTTGCCAAATACGTATAAACTATTTTTTTTTTTTTTTAAGATTTCATGAATCCATTATCTTTTCTCATTACTGGACCAATATAAACCCAGAAATGTCATATAATCAACAACTCAAATCAATTAATATAACTTCCATATATTTACCTATTAAAAAACTCTTCTATACACAGTTAAAGATAAATAACAATGCATACCAAACCTAAGCTATTCTTGAAAAATTGTACCCCAACCAGTTAGCAGATTGTTCTCTTTGTAAATATTACAAAGCTCATATGTTTCATATATTATGGAGTTGTAAACCATCATATAAACTCTGGCATTCTCTAAAAGGTAATCTAGAAAAAATGGATAATGAAAAAGCTATACTTTCATAGGAATTTTGCTCTTTTACATATCCCTCTGAATAAATTAGCTCAAAACGATTCTCACTGGTTAAACTATTTTTTACCAAAAAATTGGACAGATATATCTAAAATCAGTTGGGATGGTTTCAGACAAATGGCTATCAAGTATATCCTACCCCATAAATTGTTTATCTCCAATCTTTCTAAATGCACATACTATGGCAATTACTTGGAAAAGTTGTTTCAATGTATTCTAACAATATAAACCACAAATATAAATGTTGCAGCAGTTGATTGATTTTTGATTGTTCTAATTTTCTGTGGTTTTATTCCAGTGTTATAAATTATTCATTTTATATACATTTTAGTCTCAAAAATAATAAGCTGGGTAGTTATTATAATTAAGTAGTCATTTATATCCTCTTTTGCTTTTTTACTGTTAATTAGATTTTATACTTGTGTATTAAGTGCCTGGTATGTTATTTTATATAGTGTATATGTTGTAAACAATCTATTTTGTATATATAGTTTTAAATATTTTGTAAATAAGTTATTGCCTATTCTATGTGCAATATTCATTATCTCATGGTTGGACACTGCCATCTAAGCAAACGTTTTGGATGTGTATGTTAACATTTAAAAGCCTAAAAATAAAGATTTTTGAAAAAAAAAGATTAAATAGGTATAAATACATATCTATCTATCTATCTATTGATCTATATATCTATATTTGTGTGTGTGTGTGTGTGTGTGTGTGTGTTTGTACATATATATATATATATATATATATATATGTGTGTGTGTGTGTGTGTGTGTGTGTGTGTGTGTGTGTGTGTGTGTGTGTGTGTGTGTATGTATCTATATGTACACACACACACACACACATATATATCTATATGTGTGTGTGTGTGTGTGTGTGTGTGTGTATATGTATATATATATATATATATATATATATATATATATATATATATATATATATATATATATATATATTTAGGACTTTTGAACAAAAGTTCAAAAGTCCGAATCCATTACCACCGAACATACTTTAACAAAGCGCTTTTATCGGAAAAGCGCTTTCATTAAAGTATGTTAAAAAAACACAAAATCTATTTGAAAGTAGGGGGGCAAGCCCTCCTGCACCCCCGATTTGGGGGGCTGTGCCCCCCACACCCCCACTAATTTAATATTCTCACTCCGAGGTCGCACTACAGTGGGGAAAAGGGAATTTTCCCTTACTACACCGTAGTATGACCGGAACAACAAGCATACTTATGCGAAAGTGCTGCTTCCGTGAACAGCACTTCTTTGCAAGTATGCTCACCAAATTTGGATTCGGTGAAAGATGCAGTCGAGCATCTGTACGGATCTCATATATACATACATACATATACATATATGTATATACATCTATGCATGTACATATAAATAGATACATATACTGGTACTGACTGCTAAAAGGTTAGAGTACACTGTAACCATGAGAGTAAAAACCTTTTGATCTGGATGAAATACAGAACTATGACCCAAATTTTACAAAGCTTTATTCAAGAAAATAAAAATATCATAAGTTATTTGAGTGCTTTCATTCATTAGGTAATGTTACATGGTCATTATATTGCTGTATGTCTATCTATTTATCTATCTATCTACCTACCTACCTAATTTTATATACTTTTGTTATCCAGCTAAGCCAATGAGATATAAGTGTCCCTTTTCATTCATGACCTGGAAATACTGTCTGGCCAAATTAATTGCTCAGAATCATGCAGCAGGCAAATGGGGACTGGGAGAAGAGTACTAAAAGCTGACTTACTATTGATTGAGATAATGTTGTTGATGTTGTGTCTTTCAGCTTTTCCTGGTTAGGGGTCGCCACAGCGGAACTCCGGTCCGCTAATGATTGGCAGTAGACTTTTACGTGCCAAGTTGCCAGCTCTGACACACAACCTTCAATGAAGGTACGCCATTCACGCATGTCTCCACACAGAAGACACTCTAGCTGAGAATCAAACAGGACAACATCATACTGTGAAGCGACAACGCTACCGCAGCACCACCACCGCAGTTTATTGATTGAGATAATAAGTTGGATAATTTTATAGATTCAGACATTTGGATAATTCTTAGATACTGGGATCAAGGAATACTAATTTTATAAATTGGATAAATGTGTTTATTTTTATTGAAATAAACTGGATCAGATCAACAGGTGAGCAGAAGGTGATTTCAGGCAGGAGATAGGGGATCCCATGGAGAATTTTAGACATTCCTTCAATGGCTAAATTATTTATACTCTGTGTAGTGTAGGTGGAGTTTAATGAGTAAGTTTTTTGGGTGGGTGTTTCAATTCAAACTTATTGGGAAAGATGTAAAGATATTCAAAAATAAGTATAGAGGGTCTTACAAGGTTGAGGTGATGAAAATGGCAATCTAAGGCTGTATTATTATAAGCACTTAACTCTGAGCCAGAGATATGGTTCAGTGTACATACAGTACAATTAAGTGATGGCTGTTAAATGGGGCCATGCAAGTTTTATATAAATGGTGTCAAAGGCACATTTGTCCATGCATCCTGGGTAAGACGATGTAGTAAATGTGCTCCCCAAAAGCATAATCCATTACATATGTTTTGACCTTATCAGAGGGTGTTATGTAGATGACAAGCCATCTGCAATTATTACACCCTTATTTTCCCTATACTTGTTAAATGTATTTGGGAATCATGTTCATGGGGTGGGGTGGGAAAGATAAATAGTGGTCAGTAAGTGGATTATAATTTATAACTGCCCAGTTGTATGTCCCTAAAATGAGTTTACACACGTTGAACAAATGTGTCTAATTACAATATGAGGGTGGAAACCATGAAACTATTTTGCTAAGTGAATAGATATTATATCTACAAAGGTAGAAAAATGTTTTTAGTACAAGATTGGCACTATGTATTTGATTTTCATCATTTATTAACTGCTTGAACTGCATATTAAAAATTGAATATAAGGTTCTTTATAGAATATTCTTATGAAAATATTTAAGCATTGGAATTAATATAGCAATAACCCACAGGTGGGTGTGGGTAAATGTAGCATTACCCATACCCAGCCATGGGTTATTGTTGTTATACAATGACATTATTTAAAAAAAAGTTAGTTACTTTTCTTAAAAAATGTCCTTGTATAAGGGAGCTGTGCTGCTCTTCTGCATTTTTTTTCTGGTATCCCGGGGCTTTCCTGATGTACTGTGCATGCATATGGGACTTACATTCCTATGCTTACACAATACAACTGTACTTTGGCAATCAATGGAGAAAGGAACATCTCTGCTGCTTCTTTATTTTTTTTCTAAAGATAAATAAAAGTTTGCAATTCTGACAATATATTATGACCTCACACTTCAAATGAGTTTCCGAATGTTTCATTCTTGCAATTAACATTCAAGGTGAATCTCATTAAATAAATCACCATAGCTCCCCTTAACTGGATTAGGAAGTAATACACAGCACAGCAAAAGGTACAAAATTTGCAATCCAGACAGTTTACAGGTACAAGAGAGATAGGGCAGAAATACATCAAAAATCAGGTACATTATGCAAAACTAAAGAAATGTAACTGATTTTCCTTGTATTTCTGTCTTGCCTCCCTTGCACCTGTAAACTGTCTGAATTGCGAATTTCATACCTATCGTCATCTTAGGTCAAGAAAATTGAAAAATCATAGCATATATTTATGGAAGAGAGTCTGGGCAACCAGACTTTTTTTCTGTTGGTATATGCTTGATTTACAATGGGCACACTGGTTGGGCTGATCCAATCAGAGTGCTCATTTTTGAATGTTAATGGCCAGTAATTGTATATTTTTTAATATATTATTCATATTTTGTCATGGCAGCCTGATCATTACCATGGTATTTTTTAAGATGGCTAAGTTTGTTTTGGTCAATTGATTTTTATGTTTAGTAAGATCTATATATAAAGCACAATAAGAAGGACCAACTCTTGAAATGAGGGAGACAGAACTTTCTATTTCATGTTTACTGACTTTCTTAAACTCCCAGCTATATGCAGAAGAGTCTTACCTTTGTTTTCATTATACCTTTTAGGAGCTGGAGCACTGAACAAGTTCTCATGTGTTAAAATCATGGGATTGTTGCAAATTGTATGAGCTGCATTTTTATAACTAATGCTGGTTATTTATCCAAAGCTTGTTCCAGGAAACAGTTAATGACTGTATGTTTCCAAACTAAAGTTTATAGTATGTAAAGAGGTAATAAATGTTTTGGAGGCAGTTACATAATAGGATTGCTGTATTTTGGGAAGGGAAGCCTGAAGATACAGCAATGTGTTTTGAACCTGATAAATTTTCAACCTTATTTATTGCAAGTTATTTATAATTATGATGTTATTACGTATGTAGTAAGAAACTCACACACCAAGTATGCAAGTCATTTTCTTTAGCAGGTCCCAAAAGTAGCTAACTGGAATCATGTCATGCAATTGCATAAAGCTAATATGCCGTAAAATATTTGTACAATGCCCTACATGAGTTAGAATTTCCTCTGACCCCTTGGTAGGTAATGAAGTCAGGACATACATATACATAACTTTGTACCAGAAAGACTGCATGTTTGAAGTTGGTAAGAAAATGAAGGTTTATAGTTCTGTGGTGGTAACAGTCTGAAGACAGCAGTATAGTTCCCAAATGCCAAAGGATTGTGATGGTTTGCTGAGCCTATCACAGCTGAGCAACAATATTGCTATTCTCTTGAGTGACACTTCTAGAAGGATGGGGTAAACACCATGGGATGTAACGGCACATCATAGGGGGAAGTGCAGTGTAATCAAACCCAATACCAAACCAAACTTGTCCATCACTGACACACTGACACAGACAAGCTTCCAAAGCAAGGGAAGGAACAAGAAATGGTGGCAACTCTGATACAGTCAATGCTGTAGAGTGATAGACAACGAGTTTCTGTATGAAAGAGCAATAGATGATGCAGGATGAAGCTGAAGAGAATGCATCACAGGAAGATGTTCTGGATATTTCTGTAAAATGCCCAGAGAAAATGGAGAACAAAAGAATGTGACCTCAGTTTAGAAGATAAAGATCTAAGGGAAAAGTTGCTTGAGTTAATAAAGATGGATAAACATGTTAAGATCAATGAAAGAAATTGATTACAGCAAGTTAATATGACCCAAAATGTTAGAAGTCTGATAAAACAAGTGAACACAGTAATCAAGACTATTAACAGAAATGCATGTGACATAACAAAAATAAACAGGATATATTACTGTACAGCAAAATTAATAACAGATAAAGTCTTACTGAAAAAATACAAGGCAATAAGGAAAAGTAAGTAAAGAAATCAAATGCTACTACGGGAAAATTGAAGAGAGAAAACTATAAAGCAATTAAGGCAAGAAGGGTCACTGTTAGAAAAGTATAGAAGAGGGGAAGAGATCAACAAAAATACTTAGCAAGATATATGTGATAAAAACAATGCAGATTATTAGAAGACACTAGGATCTGCTGTACACTATTGCAAATAATAAACTAAAGATATCAGCACAGGCACACAAACTTAGAAGATATGCAGATAAATATAGAAGAAAAGTACAAAATAAGGAACTCATTGATGACCCAAAAAAGTTTTATAGAGGTTTGGGAAGCAGATCAAAAGGAAGAGAAGCACCACCAAAAAAAGAAGAAATAGACACATTTTGGAGAAATATGTATGAAGATCATGTGGAATATAACAAATATGTTGAATGGATAGAAGAAGTAAAAGGAACAGAAAGAAATTCAAATGTACAGGATATGAAATGGGATGAAGTAACAACCAGAGTAATTGAAACAACATTAAGAAAAGCTCCTAACTGGAAAACCTCAGGCCCAGATACAGTATCTAACTTCTGGTTAAAACTATTAACATCCTTACACAGAGATTTAGCACTGAGTAAGAATTAATTATATGCACAGCTTGAACTGATCCTGCAAGCTATCTTAAAAAGTACAGACCAATAACTTGCTTTCCAATGATGTATAAACTAAATACTGGAATTAATGCTGACAGAGTTTATGGCTATTTAGAAGATAACTTAATCATGGCAACAGAACAAAAGGGTAACAAAGGAAACTCATATGGAACAAAGGATCGTTTGCTGTTAAAGTCATAACGAAGAAGTATAAAAGGGGAAAGAATATAAGTATGGCATGGATAGATTACAAAAAAAGCATTCAACAACATCCCACATTTATGGATAAAGGAGTGTTTGCATGTGTATAAGATGCACTCTGCATTGATCAATTACATTACAGTGACCATGTAAAATTGGCAAACTACCTTTCAGTTAATCCTGGACCACAAACGATAAAAAGCGATAAAAAGGTTGTTCTTTAAACAATACTAGCGCTTTCACCCGTTGTCATATTTATTATATTTATTATATTAATTCAATATTTATTACAATGTAACATTGTTATTTCAATATTATTACTAATTGTAGTTTTAAAGTTTAGATATATATAATTGTAAGAAGAAAAATTTGTTGTGACCAAGTTTATTGAACACATGATGCCCTAACACGAAAGGGTGTGAAAGCTGTAGTATTGCTTTAAGAACAACCTTTTTTTTTTTTTTTTTCTTGTGGTCCAGGATTAATTTTGAATATAAAGGAGAATTTATACTACGTTCTAGGATTCAAGGTTCTGATTGTTTTGCTTACTAGTGAACTATACTTTTCAGTTAAGCCATGATGAAGGATGAATTATTATTCCAGGGATAAAAGTTCAAAGGGTGATATTCCAGGGTGACTCTGTTACCACTGCTCTTTTGTCTTGTAATAAATCCATTAAGCTGTCTACTTAACATATTAGGTCATAGATACAATATGGCTCCCAGACAACAACAGAGTGTAAAGACTTCTTTTTTGCAGATTATTTAAAACTGCATAGTTCATCAGAAGAGGACTTGAAAGCACAACTGGAAGTGATCACAATTTTCTCAGATGACATAAGAATGTCATTTTGTCTTGATAAATGTGCAAAGACAATATGTAAAGTAGAAACGTTGCAGCACCAAGAAAATAGTCTAAGACAGGAATTTGAGCAGGAGGGAATGTATACATATCTGGGAATTGATGAAGGATTTAACAATAAAACATGAATAAATGCAAACAGAACTCAGTAAAGGATATTTTAGAAGACTAAAATTAATATTGAAAATGGCCCTCACATATAGGAACAGAGTCCAAGCTATAAACCACTTTTATCTTACTGTTCTAACTTATAGTTTTGGGATGATTGACTGGCTCCAAGAGGTATCAGATCAGTTGGACAGTAAAATAAGAAAAAATGCTTCATGCTTATCAAATGATATATAAAAATTAGTATATACCAGAATAATATATTCCTTGTTCTGAAGGAGGTATGGGCCTCCTTGAAATTGATTGCATGCATAGATCTGTAGTTGTAGCACTGCATACATATCTGTTGACCTTATCAGATCGAAACATAGTGCAAGTTTTAAAACATGAAGAAAACAAATCTAAGATGACTGCCCTGCTTAGTTCAGCTTAAGCATGTCAGTGTCAAATGGGAATGAAAACCAAACAAGATGTAGACAAAAATCAGACAGCAACTGAATGTTCCAGAAAACGAAAGAAAGAATATAAGAAAAAGGATCAGATGAGAGGGCAAGAAATGTGGAAAAACTATAAATATAGTTGTAAGTACAGAAAACACCTGCAACAACCTCATGGTGATCAGGATATGATGCAGGAATAGTTAATGAGAGGTGAATTTATCTAAAGGATGAAAGGTTAAAATTAGAAGCCCAGAAGAGTGGGCTTCATATACACTGGTTTACAAAGTCAATTGAACATGTAGGAGAAACAGACTAATGCAGGTTCTGTAAAACATAATTGGAAACAGTCACACATCTTGTTGCTTTGGTGTGACACACTAATTGCATGGGGCCTGTATATTGAAAGGCATAATAATGTGGCAAGACTGTTGCATTGGGTATTGTGCAAACATTATAATACTGAAGCAGCTGAGAAGCACTAGAAACATGAGCCACAAAGTATTATAGAAAATTATGATGTCTATTTCACATGAAATCACCCATTACCAACAGTTCAATAACAGATGCTAGAAAGCCAGATATAGTAGTCCATGACAAGATGACAAAAATAGCATTGATCATTGAAATTGCTACACCCAGGGATTATAGTGTCTTTGGTACAGAGAGATACAAAGTCATAAAATACCGGGATTTACAGACAGAAATGAGGGCAATGTGGAAGAAGGATAACCAGATAGTTCCAATAGTTGTAGGGGCAATGGGTCTGACAAACAATGAATTTACAGTCTTTTTTAAATATGCTACCAATACATGTAACTCCATATGAATTGCAGAAGGAGTTGATTCTGGGCACATTATGGGTGCTGCAAAACATACTTTTTGCTAACATCAAAGACTGAAGCAATACTAATTTCACAAACTTTAATCATACTTTGACTTGTGAATGAGGTCCTTTCCTGTTATGATAACATAACCCCAAAAGACTTGGAGAAATTAAACCAAGCTCCTACAAATAACAGAAGCTGCTGCATTTGTTTCCATCATTAACATATTATGCTAATACAAGATGACCTACTGGGGGATAAAACATTTATGAATCCACCTATGTCATGACTGTGGATGTCAGTGGATATAAACTGTGCCACTTAAGCAGCTGCTATTTTATATATTGGCCAATGTACTTATATGTTGGCCAATGTACATGGGTTCTTCTATTTTTAATTTCTCCAAGTCTTTTGGGTATCTAATACCATGATGGGAATGGACCCCATTCCTAAGTCAAGGTATGATTAAAGTTCATAAAATTAGTATTATTTTACTCTTTGACATTAGCCAAAAGTGCTCTTCACAGCACCCACATTGTGCCCAATAATGACTCCTTCTGCAATTTGTACGGTGTTACATTAATTGGTAACATATCTAAATACGACTGTTTTTTTTATACGACCAGTTGCTTCTACTACTACTGGAACTGTCTGAGTATCTTTCTTCCACTTGGCTCTCATTTCTGCCTGCAGATTAAAGTATTTTATGACTTTGTGTCTCTCTGTACGCAAGACACTGTACATTGGGTGTTGTGATTTCAATGATCAATGCTACTTTTGTCTTCTTTTCTTGGACCACTATATCCAGTTTCTAGCATCTATCTTTTGAACTATTGGTATTGGGTGATCCCATGTGATATAAACATCATCATTTTCTATGGTTCTTTGTGGCTCATGTTTCCATTGTTTTTCAGCCACTCCAATACCATAATATTTGCACAATCTCCAGTGTAACAGTCTTGCCATATTATTATGCCTTTCAGTATACAGTCCCTCTGCCATTAGTACGTCACAACCAGCAACAAGGTGTGTGACTGTTTCCAATTCGGTTTTACAAACCCTACATATGTGTGTTTCTTCCACATGTTCAATGGACTTTGTAACCTAGCATGTATGTAGCCCACTATACTGGGCTGCCAATATTAACCTTTCATTTTTTTATGTGAATTCACCTCTCCTTAACCATTCCTGTGTTCGTTCTTGATCAAAATGAAGATCTTCCAGAAGATTTCTATACTTGCAACTATATTTATGTTTTTTACACATTTCTTGCCTTCTCATCTGGTCCTTCACCTTATATTCTTTATTTTGTTTTTTAGTGCATTCAGTTGCTCCTTGTTTTTTATCCACTTCTGGTTTGATTTTCATTCCTGCTTGACGTCGATATGCTTCTGCTAAATTAAGCAGAGATGTCATCTTAGATTTATTCTCCACATGTTGCAAAACTTTCACTACATTTGGATCTTGTGAGGTCAGTAGAAATGTGTGAAGTCCCACGATTGCAGCTCTATACATGTAATCAATTTCAAGGAGGCCCATCTCTCCGTCGGAACAGGGAATGTAGAAATCTTGGTATGCACTTATTTTTGTAAATAATTTGGTAAACATGAAGCATCCTTCTTGTTTTAATATCCAGTCTATCCAACACTTTTTGGGGCCAGTCAGTCACTCCAAAACTGTAAGTTGGACAGGAAGAGCAAACTGATTTAGAGCTTGGAACTTGTTCCTAGATGCCAATGCTGTTTTTACGATTAATTTAAGTCTTCTAAAGTACTCCCTGCTGAGTTTTATTCACATTTGTTCATGTTTTATTGCTGATACTTCATCAATTCCCAAGTATCTATACACTCCCTCTTGCTCAAGTTCTTTTATATCACATTCTTGTCCCAAACTGATGTTTTCCTGGTGCTGCAGTTTTCCTTTTTTAAAGGTTGCTTTTGCACATTTATCAAGTCCAAATGACATTCTAATATAATCTGAAAGTTTTGACAACCCACAGCTATGCTTTCAGTTCCTCATCTGATGAGCTATACAGTTTTAAATCATCGACAAAGAGAAGATGAGAAGTCAGTAGACTTTGTTGTGTTCTAGGACCCAAATTGTAGCCATGACCTAAGCTGTTAAGTAAACAGCTTAATGGATTAATGCAAGGCAGAATAGCAACGGTGACAACGAGTCACCCTGGAATATCCCCCTTTGAATTTTCATCCCTGGGATAATAATCTGTCCTTTATCATGGCTTAATTGCAAAGTGGTCTGCCACTGTTTCATGGTTACTGTAATGCAGTCAATCAGTGTAGGGTGTATCTTATACATTTTTAAGCACTCTTTTATCCATGAATGTGGGATACTATCAAATGCTTTTTTATAGTCAATCCATGCCATACGTAGATTCTTCCCCTTCTTACAGTTCTCCACTATAACTTTGTTTAACAACAAATGATCCTTTGTTCCATATGACTTTCTTTTATTGCCCTTTTGTTCTACTGTGATAATTGAGTTTTCTTTTAAATGACTATAAACTCTGTCAGTGTCAATTCTCGTGTATAGTTTATACGTCATTGGAAGACAAGCTTTTGGTGTATAATTTTTAGGGTAGCTTGCAGGTTCATTCTTAAGTAAGAGCATTGTTTTTCCTGTTGTTAACCAGTGCAGTGTGTGTTCGAGGTTCGGGGTGAGCATATAAATACTTCTTACTCATGGCTAAATCTTCATGCAAAGAAGTTAATACTTTAAGCAAAAAGTTAGGTACTGCATCTGGGCCTGGGGTTTTCCAGTTAGAGGCCTTTCTCAACTTTGTTTCAATCTCTCTGGTTGTTATTTCATCCCATTTCATATCCTGTACCTTTAAACTTCTTATTCTTTCTTTTACTTCTTCTATCCATTTAGCATCTTTGTTATGTTCCACAGGATCTTCATAGATACTTCTCCAAAATGTACCGACTTCCACTTTTTTTGGTGGTCTTTCAATTCCTTTTACCTTATTTCCAATTTTCTATAAAACTTTTTTGAGTCATCAATAAACTGCTTATTTTGTGCTTTCCCATTATATTTATTTTCATATCTTCTAAGTCTTTCTGCCTGTTTTGAAATGTTTAGTTTGTTATCTCCAGTAGTGCATAATAGATCCTGAACTGTTCTAATACTGCTCATTGCTTTTATCACATCTATCTTTCTTAGTATTTTTGTTGATCTATTCCCTCTTCTAATCGTCTAACAATGACACTTCTTGTCTTAGCTGCTTTATAGTTTTCAATATTCGATATTTCCATGATGGTATTCGCTTTCATCCTCTCTTTTCCCTCACTACCCTGTGTTCCTGTAGTAGAACTTTATCAGTTATTAATTTGGCAGCACAGTAATATATTCTGTTTGCTTCTGTTATATTGCATGAATTTCTATGGACAGTCCTAATTGCTGTGTTCATTTGTTTTATCAAGCTTCTGACTTTGGGGGTTTAATAACCTTCTGCAGTTTATTTCTCTCATTGATCTTGACATATCTGTTTTTGTCTATTAAATCAAGCAACTCTTCTCTTAACTCATATTCTTCCATAATGAGGGCACATCCCTTGTTTTCCGTTTCATGCGGGCATTCTGTATAAAGTTCTATAGCATCTTTCTGTGGCACATTCTCTTCAATTTCATCCTATGTCATCTGTTCCATCATATGGGAACTCACTGGCCTATCCCTCTTCAACATTGACTGCATCAGAGTTTCCACAGTTTCCTGTTCCTTTATTTACTATCTAGCTTCAAGTGAATGTTTATACTGGTTTCCTGTGGAAGGTTCCAAAATATCTTGATATGGCACTTGACCAATTGCTTCCTGTTCCACTGGTTTCCCCTTAATTTGGATATCCATTGCTCTATCCTGTTGTGGTGCTTTCTGTATTTCATTTACTACACTGAATCCTTCTTTTTGCAGCTGTTCCATAACCTCAATTTCTATTTCTTTGACTTCTCCATTACTGATCTCTTTTTCTACTTTTTCTCTTACTCTTTTTTTTGTATTGTAAAGTTTTCCATATCCAGATTCCTTTCCCTATATTTTTCTTCAAATATCTTTGGTGCTGCTCTTTTTGTATTGGTTAGTTTTGCTTTCTCCTTTACATAAATATTACACCATATTAAATCTATTTTCCTTTCCCCTGTCCATATTTCCTCTTCTCATGTCTCCTGATCTTCTTGCATTTCTTTATTCTGGGGACTCACTCCATCATGCTGTGATGTAGTCTGTTTTAGACCTTCTACACTAAATCCTTCACTTTGCAGGCACTCCGTAACTTCAACTTCTATTTAATTAACTTCTGCTTTACTAATCATCTTTCCTGCATTACATATTTGTGCTATTAATCTTTTTATTGTGACATATTCCATATCTGGATGCCTTTGCCTGTATTTCTCTTTGAATATCTTTGGGGCTGCCTTCTCTATATTAGTTAACTTGGCTTTCTCCTTTGCATAAATATTACACCATATCAAATCTCTCTTTCTTTCCCATGTCCATATTTCTTTTTTATATTTTTCAAATATCTTTAGGTTTTGTTGTTTATATTTTCTCACTTCCTCAGATGCTTTTTATTCCAAAGAGATCAAAGTTTCTTGATCTATATACTGTTTTTCAAATGTCTGTTGCATTAATGAACACAAATTTTTATTTGAAGCTTGCAACAGTTTTTCCTGCGGAAGTATTTTTCTTTTCTCTAATTTCATTGTTAATCATTTTGTATATCTTGTATCTGGAAATTCTGGGCTTTTTGCATAATAGTAAAAATACATAATTTCTTTCTTTTCCTCAATAGTCCACTCTATTGTCTTTATGGCTCTTCTTTGGCCAATCAATTTTTGTAGTTTTTGTGGACTGCTACTGCCTTCTACAACAGGGGAGCCATCACTCTCAGCCTAGCCTGGCCCCATTGTAGGAATGTTATTTTAAGGATTCTACACTGTCATTTTTTCCTGTCTGGGCACCAGTGTGCCTACCAGGATTGGGCACTTTTTTATCCCGGGTCTTGTGCACCCAGCTATCTTTTTTTAATTTTTGATTTACTTCTGTCTATGATATATGCTATATAAATGCAGTCTATATATCAGTGTCGCCTTGGTGAGATTTTGTGAAAAACTGGGTCCACCTCGCGAAGGTACTCACCAAGACTTGAGGATGAATTCAGTTACAGCACTACTACTACTCTCCTTTGCTTGCTGGCTTTTCATCTCTCCATCAGTACCCTGCATCTCTCCATCAGGACCCATGTGAGTGAGAATATGTGATAGTGTGTCAGTGTCTATATATATTTTTATAAGTGACTGTGCATCAATGTCTTTAGATTTGTGACAGTATACGAGTGTGTGTGTGTGTGTGTGTGTGTGTGTGTGTGTGTGTGTGTGTGTGTGTGTGTGTGTGTGTGTGTGTGTGTGTGTGTGTGCGCGTGTGTGTGTTTGTGTTTCTATCTGTCTATCTCTATGTATATGTGCATAATGGATGCACTGCTATAGATGAAAACAGAGACACCTCTCTTCATGGACCAATAGCTGCAGATCTCTGCACTGACACCTTATACATCAGCAAAGAAACAATGCTATTCATCTTTAGCAGTCATGGTTCTATCATATTGCTGGGCCATGCACATAGTGTATAGGCCTTGTGTGAGGTGCTGTTATATGTCTTTCATTAACATGGCTTATTTGCTGATGTGGATATGAGGAATTCATGTTTCTAATACTTTAGTAAAGAAGAAATTTCAAGTATGCCGTTGATTAAGAATATTGTTTTGCTAACATAGTAAATAGAGGGTTGGAAAATGGAAGACACTAAATAAAATACTGAAAGAGAAAATTAGTAGTTAAATAGTCATAGTATCAAGGACAGATTGTTTTATATAAAGTAAGTACAAAACATTGTAGTTTTTCATACTGATATCTAATATATGCATGTTAGGTATAATTACTAGGGTTATGAAGAAAAAAGACTGGAGAAGTACAATCCATGTTGATATAGATCTTCATGATGCCTGATATGGATCTTTGCTCCTATAAGTGATGAAGTAAAAAAATGAAAGCATATTATTCCAGTTTGTATAGCTTCACATTAATATATTAATAGGTATGCATTATGTACAGTTATTTGGGCAAAATAATCATTTATTTAAAAGGAAAGTCATACTTATCCAGTCAGCTGTAAGATCTTTCAAAGTTTAAGCTATAAATGTGAAGTCTGGTTTATCAAATATTATGGACATTTACTCCTCAAAATTTCACTGTGCAAACCTCATAGGTTGCAGTTAATTTAATGAGCAATACATTTTCCCCTGGTCTGCTATAAAGCAGTTCTCATACCAATGGAGTCATTGTGACATTTTTCTTACATATCCACATCAAATAACTGCATAAGCATATAGCCATTAACTTTGCAAATGACTGAGTTACCCAAACTGTTCTCATTTCTGTCCTTTTTTCGGGTTGCATACTAGCCTGTACTAGATAATCTTATCTGACTCAAGCACCTCTTTGACACTTGACCCTAAGTTGGGAGTACAGCAACCACCCCTACTTATGCTTTCCCAATAGCTATGCTGGCCAAATTGGCTAGGAAAACAGGGGGATTCAAAAGGTGGCACTCCTCCCCACAGCCATCCCTGTTTTTTTTTTCTGGGTGGGGGAGTAATTTTCTACAGCTGCAATGTGACTAATATTTACCATCTTGGCTGTGGCTATTAAAAATGTGGCCCAGACCAAGCCCCCTACCTGCAGCCCCTGGGACAATTTCTTTCAAGCGCAAAGGCTGTTTAGCACAAATGATGCTTAATTTTGATCTTTTAAAGAGTCTTTTACATAACACAGAAGTTTGGTGAGATTTTAAGAAATAACAATAGGACATCTTTGAGAAGGGCCATTTTTCCTTTTATGGGTTGATGATGAAATTTGCACTAAAACCAGCATTTTTACATTAAGATGGTTATCTGACTGCACTCTTGTGGCAGTAGTTTGCTTTAGCCAATCTATCTCAGTTAGGGGCTGCTGGTCGAAAGCTTATTGTGTGTTTTCCTGTTAGATCTGTGGGCCATGCTATTGGAAAACTTGTTTTTCTGATTCTATATAAGCCCAGTATTTGTGCTAGGCTCCCTTTCATGCAGCAGTAATTTTCAATGCCCTGTATAGATACAGACACTATCAAGTTAAAATTTCTCTTAAAATAACTATCTCTGCAACCTTCTGCAGTATACCTGCTGCTCGAGGAGCATCTGAGTTGCACGCAGAGTACCATCATCGTGTTGGATAGCTGCAATTCACACTGGGTATAGCATCCATTCTTCATCTGTGTGCTATGATCCCAGTCCAGTTAGATCCCCTACTCTTCTCTCTGGTTAAAGCCATAGTAAGAAACCTGAAACCATAGATTGGCACTTTCCTACTATCTCTGTGGTCAATCTGGTGGACATGAGCATTCTGAGGTAATATAGCAATTGTCTTATGTATTCTGACAACCACTTAATCCTGAAACAAACAAACTCAGTATATGAGAGATGCAGTTACATTATGAAAATTGAGGCATGACTCTCATGTACTGTCAAATCAAATGAAAAGCAGGTTGTCAGCACACGCAAATCATTTCCCCTCATGGAATAAGGTCCATATATCCAGAGGTACTCACAGGTAACTTACCTAAACCAAGCCAACACCAAACACTACACATAAAAATATATATTGCAGTGTCTCTGCAAGCAGGCCCCTAAGGCAAGAAAACACACATTCAAACATCTTGCTCATAGGAGACTATATTGTGTGACACACGGATACCCACCTCACCAAGTTGGATAAAGAGAGGGTTACAGTCAGTTGCCAGTCGGTGTCCAGGGTTCACCATATTATGCAAGCACTCAAGATACTCAAACACAAGTACCAGTCTGACTCAGTCACAGTCCATGTGGATGTCAATGACCTGAGATGTATCTCCCTGGACTATGTGAAGAGATACATGATGAATGTCTCTGAATACATGTCTTAGGCTGGTATGATCCTTGCATTGAGCAGCATTCGACCCTTACCAAGAATGATACCATAAGACAAACAGAAAATGATTGACTTCAATAATTGGCTTAGCTACTGGTGTCATTCCAAGGGGATCCAGTATTTGTCAGCCTGGAATGACATGATTGACAGACCATGCTGCTTTGCCAGAGATGGTCTGCACTTGGTCGCTCCTAGGCTTTTGAATACTGACCAAAGCATTAGCCATCAATAGAGTGCCTTTTTTAGGCAGTGATAAATAGTAGCATAACAAATTCTTCTAATGTCAAGCTGATGGTAATACTTCTCAATGCTAGGAGTCTTAAAAAGAAACTCCACTCCCTGGAAACTCTCCTTTCACTGAAGAATACTGATGTCTTTGCAGTTACAGAGATGTGGTTCAAGGCTGCGAAAAGCACCTCAGCAGAGTTAAGGTTACAATGCCTATCACACATTCAGACTACCCTCTGAAAAGGAAAAAAAACAAAAGGAGAAGATTTTTCCATTTACATAAAAATCAATTACACCTCCAGATTAGTCAAGCAGGATGACTCGCTTGAGCTACTCCATGTCCATCTGACCATATGTAAAGTCCCCCACCATATCATAGCTGGGTACAGGTCCTCAACCATGAACCATGAGAAACACTCTGCATACGTGACGTTACTGGAATCACTTACCATTCAGCCAAACACCCTATTCATTTATGGGCAATTTAACTACCCCTCCATAAACTGGGAAAAATATATGACCACTAACATGTAGGCTCAGAGATTCCTGTACTTGGTTAATGGAACAGCTGGTCAGCACTCACACTAGGGGCTCAAATATCCTTGTCACTGTACTCACAAATATGGGAGAGAATTAAACCTCCTCATTGGTAAGATCATATCATAAATCAGTCTCCTTTGAAATAAATATAATGGTAGAACCCCATCAAATCTAAAACCCTAAAGAATTTTTCCAAGGCAAATTACCTTCTATTAAGTGATAGCATAAGCAATTTTAAATCCCCCTCCCAACCCCCAAAACATGGAGGTCTATGCAAAAGTAAATGCGAATGCCTTGTACAACCACTTAAGCAACTGCATAGAAACAGCAGTACATGACCAAACTAAACCCAGGTCTAGCAGGAAAAACAAGTCACCCTGGTGGACTCCTGACATAAATTGACTATATAACAGTAGGAAGAAATTTCTGTCTAGAAGTAAGTGGGAGGGTGCACAATAAAATGTCAAAAATATGTCTCAACAATCAAATAAGGTAACTAGTCTTCAAAAGCTAAATACAGTACTAAAATAGCTTCCCAAGCAAAGTATAACCACAAAACATTTTTAGTTATGTCCAAAATATTTAGGGAAACACTCAACTATGTGCTGAGTTGGCTGTAGTTAGCACTACCTACACTCAGTCAGAAGAAATAGCAAACCTGCTGGCTGATAGATAAATTCAGCTCAGATTTCAGCCATTCATCATGTCCAGTCAATCCCCATGAAATACCCCCTACCATTATTTTGTCTGTTATCACAAAAGAACAGGTCATCACTGCACTGTCTGAAACTAGAAACACAGCATCAATGGTCCCTGATGAAATCCCAGGGTGCCAATTAAACAGCTTATAACATAACCTAGCAGACCCACTCAGATCCACATTTAACCACAGTCTCTAGACAGGCTTTGTCCCAGTAGAGTGGCAGACATCTACAGTAATCCCTCTGCACACAAGGGGGGACCATGAACTGACTCAAAAAACTACCAACCCATAAGTCTGACTAGCCTCATATGGAAGGCTATGGAAAGGATAATCATGATCCTGCTTAACAACAACATAGGAAATCTCCAGAATCTAGACCCTATCAAGTTTGGTTTTGTCAAGGGCAAGTCCTACCTGCTCATTACAGATAATCTCACAAAATTGGGCATAAACCTCTACATCACCAGATGGATAGCAAAAGAGCTCACAGATAGGTCATATGTTATTAGAGTGGGGGAATCCACATCCAGCATAAGATCAGTCACCAGTAGAGTACCACAAGGCTCAGTGCTGGGCTCTCTCCTCTTTTTGGTATACTTCTCAGATGTCAAGGCAAATGTATGTGGCCTTTGGCTGACCATGTTTCATGATGACTGCAGGTTGGGAGTGATCATTGACTTCCCCAAATAATACTGATATCCTACAGAAAGGTCTGACACAGACTAATGATTGGTGCCAGAGCCATGGCCCCAAACTATAGACAAAGGAGTAAATAATAATAATACCCTTTGAGAAATCAAATACCCTTGCAGATTATTATATTGGTAGCTGCCCCCAATGAGTGGACCAGTGGTGAGATATCCAGGTACTTAGATAAATAGTAATCTGAATTTGACCAGTATGTGTCCATGGGGATGAGGAAATCCTTCTATGTGGCTCAGCTTATAAGTAAGGTCATGGCATCCAGATCTAAGGATAAGGATTTCATAGTACCATTGCACTCAGCCCTCATCAGACCAATAATTGAGTACAATGCACCCTTAACATGTACCTTGCCAAGCTCCTGCAGCAGTTGGAGCATTCTCAGAGGTTTCTCACCAAAATCATACAGGGTATAACCAACATGTCTTATGCAGACCACTTACAAGGCCTATCACTGTATTCCGTTTCCTACTAATTACTTAGGGGTGATCTGTGCCTGACCTACAAGGTAGTTTCTGACCCGGCCCTAATGGAAATGTTGCATATTCACAAAACTAACTACACGAGGGTTACCCACTCCAAAGATCTAAATCTGATCTCTTACATGAATACTGTTCTGCACAATAAATAATCTACAGGAGAGACATATATGTGTCCCAGAGATTGCACCTCCTCTGGAATAGGCATCCAAATCATGAAGCAGAGCCATTCCATGACCATCTTCAAGTGCAATCTAGACCAATGGATGGGAAATTGCAAATTCACTCCTGGAGTGGCATCCATGTCCCTTATGAACAGAGGCAGTCTTTAAAAATAGTCAGAAGCTCACTTGCTGAACTTTATTTTTCCCCTAGGGAGAAAAAATTGGATAAATTCTGTGTAAAACTGGCTAGGCTTCTAAGGGCTCTTGAGCCATTAGCCTAGTAATCTCCTATGAGCTTATGAACCTATGAACATTATGTACACTCCTTAGACCTGGGACTTCCATATAAAAGTAAATGTGAGACACGATTTCATTGAATTAGTATCTTTATATGTTTACATATGGGTTCAGATTATTTTTCAGTATCTATCAAAGCATGGAAATGTTTTCCTTTAAGGGCAGTCCACTGTTTGTTTATTTGTTTTTTTATCCTATATGAGTTTGTCTAATATGAATAAAACCAAGCCTGATGTATAGTGCATATCACAGTGCACATTTAAAAGGAATATGCATCTTTAAGAACAACTAGAATGTAAGACTAGGTCCTGATTTAAGTCAAGTCAACCTCTCATAAATCTATAGGAGCATTTCTGTGAAAAATGCTATTAAAAATAAGAAGCATTCTCTGTAAGAATTTTAACACAAGGACTTATGGAATTAATTCAAACATCAGCAGCAGCAGATTTCTGAAGCTTAACATTTTTAAGTTCTTTACTGCAGGTTTCATAGAGAGATGATGACAAGGCTTGTCACAGGTGATCATCCAATAAAACAAATCAATAATCAGTTTGAAAAATATATATAATTGCAGTCTGCATAGATACTGGTAGATAAACAGATAGGCAGACAGACATATAGGTAGATAGATAGATAGATAGATAGATAGATAGATAGATAGATAGATAGATAGATAGATTTGTCTATGTTAATAGTCTAATGCTGCACTGAAAGAATATATCAGTGAACAAGTCAGTCTTTTTTTCAGTCTGGTATAGAACTCAAATTATCATTTAAGACATTAATTTTATAAGAACTTTGCTATTTGAATGCTAAGTGTGAAGATTAAATGAAACTATTAGTGCCCAATAAGTCAACATGTTAGCATAAGAGGGTATGTAAATGTTTGTATCATATATGCTCAGTTGTTCCAGTTTACATAATTTACAATCTGAAAATTTGAATTTCTAGATTACTTTACTTTTTTGGTATAAAAACAATAAAGAGAAATAGTATGCATTTAACAGACCTTTTTATATCCTACAAAACAAAATATTTGCAAGTTGTTAAGATTTATTGCTTAGTGGAGGTTCAATTATGTTTTTGAAGAAAATTGTCTTTTAATTACTTGTAGTTTTCTTTTGTGTTGATAAGTGATATTCATTTTTTAAAGATATATAAGTGCTAATGGGCTTTGAAGAAATCATTGTTCTCTTAAGAGTGTTAATCTCATCCAACACTGAGCAACACAGCTCTGACAGAATCACTAAAAACTTATTTTTTTTTTCTTCTGTGTAGAATTTTCATTACAAACAAGTATTTTATTTTATATAAGATGCCCTGTGAAATGGTCTATCATATGGCAGTCAAGATTAAATGTTTTTTTCTCTCATAATTATGTTTCAAATGCCAGGAAGGGAATTTCAACATCTTGATACTACATGTTAAAGCATGGGATTTTCTTTTTCTTTTTTGGAAAATGAAGATTATTTACAGATATTGCAGCATAAATTAGGCAGTGATAAGTATTACATTTGACTGCAAGAAACTTCAGTGAAAGTGGAATGTATAATATAAAGAGAACGACTAGGTTATTTTTGTAGTTCAGGTTATGCAAACTGTTTTACTACAGTTTTGCAAAGAATTCTGATTTCTGAATTATGCACTTGGCTCTGTAGAGTAAATCATGTACTAAGGAAAACACACTGGCATTGTAGTGTGCAAACTAAAGTCAGCAGTAGGAACACTATCTCTAAAGAAGAATCATGCCCATTAAAATCAATCAATAAATTTATGACAGTCATTGATATTGTCTTCTCAAGGACAACACATTCACCTGATGCTGGCTTGAAGTGAACTTTATAAAAATAATTAGCCAGGGGACTTGTACAGAATATTTAAAAGTAGTGTCCTCAAATGATATGAAACTGTAACACTAAAGTATGACTGAAAAAAAAACACATCCAGCTGCATTTCGTCCATTTATTCAAGCAAATTAACAGAGGCTCGTCTATTGGATTTTGATGAAAACTGGATGATGTCAAGCAGGTTTGTGGTAATGTTTTGTCATGTCTTTTTCCCTAAACAACAACACAGCAACCTGCTTAAATTGTACATGAAAAGGAAGATCATCTTGGAACTTGAATGGATTTTAAACATAAGTTCTATTGAAAGTGATTATCAAGTTGTTTAACAGGACTGATATTATCTTACTACTGTATTTTTTGATTAATAGTCTCAATAATCTTGTAGTACAGCCTGAAAAATCAAGAGACAAAGTGAAACTGATAACAATTTTCTGCAGTAACCAATTTGTGTGAGATACAATCTGGAGTGTATTATAGTAGACTGTCACAGGGCCCTTATCAAAGGCATAGTAGTATCACCTAATACATATAGATAGAAAATTGCAACTAGTGATTTTCTCAAGATGCAGATACTGCTGGCAATTATATTATATTATATTATATTATATTATATTATATTATATTATATTATATTATATTATATCATATTGAGCCTTTTCTTTGGGCCACAGTACTCTCTTCTGTGTGTATGATCAGTATGTATAAGCAATGCCTCTACCATTTAATTAACTAATTTATTTATTTGTTTATTTATTTATTTACTTACTTATTTATTTTCTTGTGTTTACCTGGAAAGTCCAACTGGGCAAAAGTCTCATTTTCAAGAGATGTCCAGAGATCTCCACATGAAATACATCATTACAATGAAGAGCAATAACAATTAAACATTTTAATTGTTACTTTGCAAGTAATACTGTGACTAATAGCTAAAACATCTAACATATATTTTAGAAATTATATTATTTTGCATAAGTCAAAGGCATGTTAACATGTAATAGATGGAGATACAAGAGCAATTATGATAGACATATGGTCAATATGTATGTTGACATAAATGAGGTTTGTAGTCCCTAGAGTAGGAACAGTAAACAGAGGTTGAAGTGGAAATGAATAACAGACAATAATCAAGAAAACTTAAGTATAAAAAGTTAGGCTGAGATAGCAATAAATATGTAATGAGTTGAAATGGGTAAAAAGAGGTTATTAGTAGAAGAAGTTTAAGGATATAGGAGGAGCAGTAGTGGGGGTGAAAGAAAGAAAGAAACAAATATAAAGGACAAGAAAGATGAGAGAGTCAGGGTGATTAATAGGGAGAATGGTAATGGAAGAGAGAAAGAAAGAAAGAAGGAAAGAAAGAAAGAAAGAAAGAAAGAAAGAAAGAAAGAAAGAAAGAAAGAAATATAAAGGACAAGAAAGATGAGAGAGTCAGGGTGATTAATAGGGAGAATGGTAATGGAAGAGAAAAAGAAAGAAAGAAAGAAAGAAAGAAAGAAAGAAAGAAAGAAAGAAGGAGAGAAAGAAAGAACAATGGGTGAATGATATGTAAGCATATAATTTCATATTTTAGTTTGCATGGGTAAGGTAAATTATATAAGATTTGCTTTGTATGGAGGTTATATCTACATGGTACAGCATACTAGTGCCATGATTGCAGAAGGATAACAACCATGCTAAGTTAAGTGAAACAGGCAGAAATACCAGGAAGATATGAGAAAAGTCGAATTCCAAAAGTAAGAGCCGAAGCTAAAGCTCCGTAGTTATCTTTATCATATGCAGACGCAAACAAATCAGAAGCCCTACCAGTACTGTATTCCAAGTGTAACATAAGGTGCTGAGGCAGACCCCATGCCAGCTGGCATAGCAGTGGTCACGAACGTCTGTGTCCACCAAATCATTTTTACCATTCTTATGTAGCACAAATTGCAAATGCATTCTCATGAAAGCAACTTAGAACATGGGTGAGTCTTCTATTCTGTTAAAAGTAGCTAGCATTACGGCAAAAGCCCTATCAACCATGTTTGCAATAAGACTCAAGAGAAATTTGAGTGAGCTAATTGTAAATAAAAGAAAGTGTACACAAATATACTTCAGCAAAGATACATGTCCCCCTCAAGAATGTCCACTTTAAAAGACACATTAGCAGTTGTGAATAGATAACTTATACCGTGTTTATCTTGTCAACATATATTAAGAATAAGGATAAATGAGGGCACATATCTCATTAGTAGATGGTATCAGCTTCCCTAATCAGTGGACATTTGATCAGATTTTAAGTGTCTTGTTACAGCTGGTTGAATATAATTTGATCCATTGTCATAACAATTTACAGTTGTTCATCTGTGGAGTTAGTACAGAGAAGTAAGGGGTTAAAGAGAAGTTGCCCATTCTAGGATTGGGTGTCTAATGTAGTGTGGTTGTACAACTGCAGACATTTTTATTTTAACAGGTGGCAGATGGTGATTAAGTAAATTGTGCTGTCAATCAGTTGTCATGGAGGAAATGGTATATAAATATTTGTTTCTGTGATGGTGTTTGATGAAGTAGATGACACCTTTCATCCTTTCATATTTTTTAAAACATGTTATCAGCTTTAAAAGCATACATAGCAGTGAGTGTAGAGTTCTATCAGTGCTTTAATGCTTAAAAAAACAAAACAAAGCAAGAGGAATGAGAACATCTAGAATGATCTCTTCATTGCAGAATTGGTGGATATGTAAAGTGTATATATTGAAAAATTCAAGAAACAGCACTCAGCACAATGAGATCCAACTTGTCATACACCAAACCTTATGAGTGGCTCTCCTTTCTTGACAATTTTCTGAGAGTAGAGTCAAGCCTCCTTCCTCAATAAACTATATGGTACCTGTAGACAATTCTAACAGAAAGTAAAACAGAGGTCGGTGACACAATGTCTTTCAAATTGCAAAACAGCAGATGTTTTATATATTTTTTTCAAAGAGATCATGACAATGACTGCGAAGAAAAAACTCTTTCCATTTATTTCTGTAGGTTGTGGATAACAGGTATAAAAGGAAAGGCGCATTTCTCTTTTCAAAAGCCTATACAACTCAGAGTAAAGGGATAGTGTTTGCAGTTTTTACTGATAACTAAGATTTTTGAGGACTAAGATGCTTTTTCTTAGGAAACTCTGTGATTTTTTTTATGTATTTAATGAGATGTGTGCCAAAAGGTGCATTATATTCTATTATGCATCTAATCAGGGCAGGGTATAGGGGATGGATAACCCCCATGGTCTTAAATGTCCTTTGTGATTAACTATGAGAGAAAAAATATTTTCTGACTATGGTTTCTACATGGTGATCAAAAGAGAGAGATCTGGTGCCCACACTGATCAAAGACTCACTAGATAATGGTATAAAACAGATTTGTATGTGCTTTCTTGCTGTAACTTCATACTTGTTGGGCAGTGGCAGGATTCACACCCCATCAGAATTAGGCACCATAACATCTGTTGTCATCTAGGAGTCACAATGATAGCAATAGTGCATCTGCACCATGAAATTTACAGCCAGTGGTGTCTTTTCAGCATCACATTTGGTGTCTAGTGATGAAAATAATAGAGTAGCAGTTATTCAGCCTAAGACAGCTTTGTTGCCAAATGTGTGTGTTAACATTTACAACCACAAGATAAAATATGCAGAGATTATGTTGTGCACAGCAGTTATTTTATTTGTTAATCAATATAATTTAGGAACAGGTGAAAGATGAGCTTTCCTGTCAAGTATGCAAAAGTGCCAATGGTCTATTTTACAAAGGAATGTGAAGTCAGTGGATTCATGTACTCTAATATGTGTAAAGAGGAAATGGTGGCAGGTTTGTACACAATGCAGCAGAGAAAGAGTGTACAGGAGGCCAAACAAAGGCAGACAGTTCCAGCCTAACAAGAATTTACAGCTCAGCTGCAATTAAAGACTGGAACTAAAAATAAAGAGCATGGAACTTACACACAGAGAGAGAGTAGGCACAGGACAGGCAGAAAACAATATGCATATGCAAAACAGATTTCTGTACTATGTTAGAGGCAAATGAGCCATGGGGAGGGGGAACTTGCACCCAAGAAGCCCAGGTCAGTGTGCAAAACATTCTTCTCGAGGGTGATGTTTGGATTGTTTTATAAGGGGCTTTGAAAGGGTGTGTATCACCAATATGACCAAGGACAGTGTGTGAGGTTTCTGGTATCCTTGCTTACAGGTAAACCAATGCATGAAGTTTCTAAACTCAGTGATTTTGACTTTTTTAATTATGTCATAGTTAAAAAATACTTGCTTAACTATTATCAAATGATACTGCAGATGCATAGAAAGAAATCTAGAAATGCAGGAGAAATGCAGAAGAAGGTGTAACTGAATATACTACAGAAATCAGCACTCATTTTACAGTACGTGTAAAGTCACCACTTTATGTGTTTTTTCAGATCTTTTGGTCAAGCAACAAGCCCTTAGCTTTATGGCTGAGAACCTTTACCTAGCTAGCAGGTTGCCACTGCATAGATAGGTAGGAGCCAGCACTGTATGTGAGTATAATGGAAGTGGTCAATCAGAAGCATTACTAGCCTATGCAGTTCACTCCAGTTAGACTATTTGGTGGGAAACCCTATCAGGTATCTTTAACCAGAGTCTATCTGGACTGGAAAGGAGGTAAGTTAGCACAGCAGGTAGCTTAGACTGAGGATACCCTTGCTGATGTCTTCATAGGGAATGACTTTAACAGTGCATATTGCTACATGCAGCCAAGCACATAGGCAATCTTTAGGGGAAGGGATTAGGAGATTGACCCTATCAAGGCATACACCTCCATCTAGGCTATTGATGTGGCTACTTCAGAGAGGGATGTAGTCAGTAGCAATGTCCCAGGATAAGGGACACAGCAGGAGAAAGATACTGAGTTTACCTTGGAAGGTGACACTTCTATTGAAGAGGTTAGTGATACCAGTCAGACAGGACTTTAATCACCTTTGGCAGACAAGACCAAACATTGCTTAAAAGGGGAGCTGAGGAGGATACACAAGGAAGAGTTGAGGCATGCTCACCTCTCAGACCTGCTTTACAGAACATAAGTAAGGTAGCCAAGGAGGGTCCAGATACTCAAAAACAGAGAAAAACAATATACTGGGATAGAGGATTGTTGTACAGGGAATGGAGCCCTAAAGGAAAACTACATGAACAATACAATAGTTAGTATTAGCCAGGTCCTACCAACTAGTACTTCTGGCCATAGCCTATAGCATTCATTTTTTGGAAATATAGAAATAAAGCACACTAAAAGATGGTTGGTGCAGAAATTTGATTGGTCTGCGATTCCAAAAGGATGGAAGAAGACAATGCAGAACATTTGAGCAGTTCCAGAAAGTGAACATGGTAGGAAACCAGGCCAAGGCTGTTTGATGCTCTTACCTCTAACTGAGGTGTCATTTCAGAGGGTAGCCAGGGATATTGTGGGAAATCTCAGTACCCTAAACTCTACAGGTGAGAAGTACGTTATGGTAGTGGTAGTTTATGCCACTAGGTACACAGACATGGTGACTCAGTCTTCTACTGAGGCAAAGAATATCATAAATGTTTGCTAGAAAATTTCAGCAGGTTTTCCAAGGTAAATACTAGCTGATACAGGTGTCAACTTTATGTTACACCTACTGGCATGTTTGAGGAAGTGATGTGGGGGTAAAAAAAAAAAAAAACTAAGGACTAACCATACAATCCACAAAGAAATGTTCTAGTAGAGAGGTTTAACTATACTCAGAAGATCATATTGAGGGCTTTTGCAGACCAGTTCAGGAGGGGGTAAGAGAAGTATGTACCTCATCTTTTCTTTGTGTACAGTGAGGTGGCCCAGAAATCCACAGGGGTTTCACCCTTTGAACTACTGCATGGTCATAGGGTAAGAGGTCCATGGATTTATTTCTTGATGAATGGGAGGGTGTCATTCCACAAAGTTTATGTTGTTGAGTATGTCACAATCCTCAGGACCAGTCTTAGGGAGCTAATGGGGATGGTCCAGGAACAATTAGTCCAGGTGCAGTAACGGCAAAAGGTCTTGTATGACAGGATAGCCAGGGCTTGGGAATATTCTATGGTATTTATTCCTGTGTGAGGGCGGCCGTGGTGGTGCAGCGTTTAGCATTGCCACCTCACAGCAAGAGGTTCTCTGGTTCGATCCTTGGCTGGGTCACATGGGCTTCCTCCGGGTGCTCCGGTTTCCTCCCATATCCCAAAGACATGCTGTAGGTGGACTGGACACCCAAAATTGGCCCTAGGTGTGAGTGTGTGCATGTGTGTGCTTTCTGTGGAATGTTGAGCTGGCAACCCGACACCGTAAAACTCCACTGCGACCGTAAAACTCCACTGCCAATCAAGAGCGAACAGGTGATCCGCTGTGGCGACCCCTAAAGGCTGCAAGAAGAAGATTTATTCCTGTGTGACATAGCAAGCTGCAGGCAGAAAGGGAGGAACATTTCACCATGTAAAAAGGTAAGTGGTGTCAGCTATATGACAGTCAGAAGGCCAATGCATAAACTCATGATTAACCCCTGACATGTCAGAGATGTTACTTGGGCGTCCTGTTAAGCAATATCATTTTCAGGAAAGCTCAGTTGGAGGATAATATACTAGACATAATTAGATAAAATTTTAAATGAATAGATGGGAAACAAAAGGAACAGAGCAACTCCACTTTTTAATCATATTGTGTACTAACAAATTGCCTACCTTACAGGGTAACCAAGTACAAATGGCAAGCACTGAGAGAATTTTAGAACAATTAAGTTAGAGCAGTCTGAGCAGTCAACAAATGCTAGAATTTTAGCTAAATTTTAAAAGTCTGGTATTATGAAGGACTTAGAGAATTTTTTGCAGCTTGTGAAAAGATTCAAAGTAAAGCATACAAACCTAGGTTTAAGAACCACCTAATATCCTTTCTCATCACAAGTGTCCAATTCAAATATACAATAATGGACATTGTAGGCCCACTTAGAAAACTGAGTAAGTGTTGTAAATACATTGTAATAATTATTGATTATGCAACACTTCCTGAGACAGTACATTTACAAAGAGTAAACGCAATGGCTATAATAAAAGAAATAGTACTACTTCTTTCTATTATAATAATTTCCTCAGACTTACTAAACAGGTACTTCATTTATGTCCATAACAATACGTGAACTTTGCCAATGTTTAAAACTAAAAAAGCTAAGGACATCTGCATACCACAAGGAAACAAGGAAGCAGAAGGGCTAGTTAAACACTTTGATAAAACTTTCAATTCTATGCTACAGAATGCTACAGAAGACTATGGGAAAAAACTGGGCCAAATGTCACCATACCTTTTATTTCTTGTATGAAAGGTGCAGAATATCTCAAGGGGATTCACACTATCTGAACTACTACATGACGGATATTCTTTGGCCTCTTGTATATATACCAAAAGAAAATGGGAAGAAGAAAAGCAGAACATTTTACAGACCTTCATGACAGATTAAGAACTATAATGCCTATAGTAAGAGAACATATAGAGGGGACCCCAGTAGAAACAATAGAAAGGATGTAATAGAAAAGCTTGTCAAGGGGAATTCAAATCAAAAGTTAAAATAGGGGGCGTGGCCAAGATGGCGACCTGGTAACAGCATTTTCTCACAGCTCTCTTTCCTCAATAATATTTCAGACAGGAATTTTAAGAAAAAAACAACAATAAGAAGATATCTTCATTACTAACCACTTTCTAATACCCAGAGACATCATCAGAACAATTTTTATCAACTTTCATTGGAAAATTCCTGTCAAATTAATTACTAGAAAATCAACAGCAGCATCAGCTACTCAGAATGAGCCATCTCAGGAATTCACCTCAGGACCCAACATTCAAAAAGGATTTACATTCACTTATTTTAAATATTCAGGAGTTGACAACTAAAATAGATAAGATGGATAATAAATTGGACTCTTTTAAAGAAAAATGTACTCAACAACTTGAACAGCTTCAGGAAATGTTCACACAACAGAAAGGTCATATTTCTGTCATAGAACAGTCCTTAAATGACATTGATTCCAGACTCCTGCAAGAAGAACAACAAACTGAATTTTTCTGCAACAAAATACACACCTTCTAGAGAAAAGAGATGATATGGAAAACAGAATGAGAAGAAATAATATCCGAATATATGATCTGCCAGAAAAAGCAGAAGGGGATAATATAATAAACTTTCTTACTACCTGGATCCCAAATGTATTAAAATTACTGGAAGCCCTTTCTTTTGGAATAGAATGTCCACACAGGTCAATGTCAACTTCAGGAAATGCATCTTTAATCAAAAACAAACCAAGATCAATAATTGTTAAACTTTTCTCCAAGCAAGACAAGGAACTCATCCTCAAAAATGCTTGGACTAACTCACCCATTAAATATAATAATGCGTTAATTAGATTTGACAATGATTACTCTACAAAAGTGGTTTTCAAAAGAAAAGAATTCATGCCAATAATAAAAATCTTGAAAAAAAAACAACTGGACCCATCTTTTGTTTCCAGCAAGACGGCGTATATTCCTTCCAGTTGGAATAAAAATCTTTGAAACAGTGGATTCAGCAATAAAATATCTCACTACAAACAACATTTTAACACAGGAAGAATCTATGGATTGGACAAACAGTACACAAAAAAGAAATGCAGAAGTAAACAACTGGAAGACTGTTGAACAGAAGAAAAAAAAAAAACTAAAGGACAAATCATTTATATGTTACATGTACCACAAAACTTTAAACAATGTCACAAAAACTAACAAGAAATCTTCCAGTCATTAATCACAGTAATAGATCAGGTACAGTTTCTATTTATTTTATCTCACTTAAAATTTAGAATAAATATAAACTGGGTAAATTAACATTATCATTTAGGTCTATCCTAACATATTTGAAACTTGATAACAATGTTTTCCTTTCTCTACATCTCTGATTTAGTCATCAACAAACAAAATGTATATAGCAATACATTCAAGATATATGCAAATGGATATCTGGTTCAAGCAGATATAACCATCTCACCATAAATTTAACTATACTAGCAATTTGTTGTAAAATCTTTGAATGCACCATTCATATAATATGTCTAATCTAAGTTTTCAGATCCTGCAGGGAGGTGAGCGAGACAAATGCATTCTTTGAAAAATGATATATTTATGTTAAATGAGTTGCATAGTTAAAGTACTTAATCCATTAATGCTGTTGTAATGATTTGCTTTACTGAGATAGAAAGACAGCTTGGGTGTGTGCACATGTCTGGTTGCATGGATTATGATGCTGTAGCATCCCGGTACACCTCATGGACTCTTACTGTGTTTTTAACGTATATATACAAAGCTTCCTTACTGGAAGGGGGGATAAAGTTGTGTTTATTAAAGATGTTTGAACTGTGTTGTAGCTATGCAGTAGAAAAATATTTTCACAAGCGATACTTTGAAAGATAAGAAAAATCTTCACTACTTTTCCAGCTCCGTTCACGAGACAGTAGTCTCAAATATGCATACAAGTAATATATAAAGGTTGTAATTTTTATTCTAACCACTTTGTGATTGTGTATGATGCCCTTTAGATAATATGTAGTTGCAATATCATTAGGCAAGGAAGTAAATCGTCAGACAAGCACATCTTAAAACATTTCGAATAGAAGAAGAAAATAATGTGTATATAGAAGATGATTGAGTTGTGCTGGATGGTTATAGTTAGTTAAGAGTTTAAACCCTTACATGCTATTACAGTAAATTATTCTACACTACTAGAATGTCATATCGAATCTTTTATATGAAGTAAAGCATTTGGTGCTGTTTGTTTTACTAGCAGGTGTCATGTAGTATGCCTTACATATAACATAGGAATGTCTTGCATATAACATAGATAAATATATGCAAAAAAAAATATTACCACGAGCGATGCCTTGAAAATCAAGAAAAATCTTCACTACTTTTCCCGCCCCGTCCACGAGACAGTAGCCTTAAATACACACGCAAGCAACACCCAAATGTCTTATGTCTCATTGCGAGCACTTCATGCTTGCGTATAACGTCCTTTGAATAAAACATAATTGCAGCATTCCTGGACAAGGAAGTAAATCCCAAAACGAGCACTACTTAAAGTGCTAGTGTACCTGAATTATGAAGCTACTTGTTGACCCTTTTGTGTTACTGATTATTACTAAACATTTAACACACTTAAACTAAATAAAATAAAACAGAAATAGCAACCTACGCATAGTTATTGATAGAAAAAAGTTAAATATTGTTAGATATACAGAAAGGCAATACTCTATACATAGTTATATACATTAATATTAAGAATTTCTAATACTAGAATATTACATATATACGATAAGAATCATAAATAGCTGTTTGGGTTCATAGATTGCTACTAGAATATCGACCCTGAGGCTTGTATAAGTCTAGTCATGGCAGTTCTCTGGCTGTTTCTTTCCATAATGTTTGCTTACCTGGACACCTGTTTGCTGGGGTGACCGTTATGATCCCCGAGGTGATTTTCCTCTCTCCCGTCCAGTCATCGGGGTTCTTTTCTGGAGTCTGGCCAGTCTGTGGGTCAGGAACCTATCTCTCCACTATGTTTTACTTCAGTATTTTGAATCTTAAGATATGTAAAGACCATTATATATAAGTTTATGTATATATATTTATATATATGTACATATATTGTCAAATAAGCCGACACAATTTTTGTAAAGAGTTCTGGAATATGACTTGGAAAACTATTTTCTCAAAAGTTAAAGAATAATAAATCTAATTATTTCATAAAGAGTGAGGAAGAAAATGGGAAATATTCACACAACTATAGAATAAAAAATATTCTTATAGCACTGATATTACATGATAGAGACTCTAGAGGTGGAAAATTACCCTAAACAAATTGCAAGTATAATGAAACTACAATCTAAAAAGAACATAAGTAATATGAGAATTTAACCAAAATAACTAATTAACAAGGTATTGTAGTCTTTGCAGTGTGAATTAAAGCAAATGTGTCATGTTGGATTGATATGTGAATTGTTGTACTAAGATGAAACAAATTTTGTTAAATGTAATTGGAAAATTGTTTTTGTAACCCTGATTATAAGAAACTCTGCAAGTAAGATTTAACAAGTATAAGCAGGTTATTGATGTATAAATATTATTGCTTTCACACAAATTTGCAAATAATTGTCTATTATCTGATCATATTAACTCGTTAATATATGTAAATAGTGACATACTAAGTTATGAGGTAAAGATAGATTAGTTTAAACACTAGTCAAAGATTTAGAAGGTTTGTGTGGGTACTTGTGTTACTCATGCAAAGAGGTATATTACCTCATAGAGATAGGAAAAGGTGTAATCAATTAGAATTAGTTAAATTAGAAGTTTCTTTGTTTTCTTATACTGTTTTGGTGTCTACAGAAGATAAGCAGATCTTCCATGTAAACAATAGTGTAATTTATACATATAATGCAAAACAATAGTTAAATCTATGTATATTAACTGTCATACAAATAAAACATAAACCAACACATGAAATATCTATCTATAAATGTTAATGGATTAAATAATAATATCAAAAGGAGGAGTCTATATAAATACATAAATCTACACAATCCACAAATCGTATTTCTTCAGGAGACACATCTATTAAATAAAGATATAAACAATCTCAATATTAATAACTACACAGTATTAGTAAGTTCTCAATACAAACAAAAAAGGAGAGGAGTAGCCATATTAATGCATAATACAATTATTTATCCTAGAATAATAGACACTTATCAAGACACATCTGGTATGTTTTGCTTAGTAAATATAGAGTTAAATAGGAAAATATACACTTTAGTTAACCTATATTGGATACCAGAACTTGGTGTAGGAACAGAAAAACATCATATTGAAGAAATATTACATTTAACTAAAGATAGTCGAATAATGGCAGGAGACTACAACTGTATAATAGATGACAAAGATACAGATTCAAAAAGTAAAAGAAGAAAGTTACCTATATCAAAGATACTTTCGAAGTTTACAGACACAATCTCCATAAAAGATATAAATGAATTTGCTGACCCAGACTCATTCATTTATACTGTTTACTCACATACATATAAGACTAGTTCCAGAATTGACAGGATATACATATCCAATGATCTAGTAACAAAAATAAGTAATGTCAAAATAATAAACTGTCCATTATCAGATCATAATGCTCTGTTTTTTGTAATGGAGCTTATGCATATAAATAATAATTCCATAACAATAATACCTTCATATGTTACAAAATCAACAGACTTTAAAGAATTTTTTGAAGGTGAAATAAAAACTTTTCTTGAACTAAATACCACAGAGAACATTTCAGAAATATATATCTGGCACTCCTTAAAAGCATATATATATATATATATATATATATATATATATATATATATATATATATGTGGAAAATTACTATCCTGATATATTAATAAAAGAAAAATATGGAATAAAAACATGCTAGAATTACAAAAGAAAGCCAATAAATTAAAACTAGGAATTCAAGAAGGAAAGAAAGATTTAATTGAAGAATTACTACAAATTAAAAACAAATATGCGGACATTTTACATCACAAGACAATGATTAACCTAGAAAAGATAAAATTAAATTCTTATTCAACAAATCCAGCACATCAGAGACAATTAGCTAATAGAACAAAAAAATAATAAAATCTAAGCAAATATTAGAAGCCTTTAGATTACAATACAACTATGATAACCTTTCAAGCATCCATGAAAAACCTGACAAAGATATAAAAATTATCTTAAAAACAAAATTCTTACTAGATTAACACAGGAACAAATTGACACTATAAGCAAACTAATTACTATGACAGAACTAAAATCACAGATTAAAAAGCTTAAATTAAATAAAGCACCTGGCCCTGATAATATAATATCAGAATTGTATAAAGTAATACCTAATCAAGCTATATCTTTACTCTTAAAAGTATACTCCATAGTTAATCAAAATATAATTATACCACCTTCATGGAAATATTCATTGATATCACCAATAATTAAATCAGACAAAGATGAGAAACAATGTTCATCATATAGACCAATATCCTTATTAAACATCAATTTTAAAATGTTCATGGCAATATATGCTGACAGAATTAAACACTTTCTTCCCATGCTAATACATGATGACCAGACAGGATTTTTCAAAGGAAGAAATACATATGATAATCTTAACAGAATTCTGTCATTGATAGATTATAGTAAACATGCAAACTTGGATTTAAGTATAATATCCTTAGCTATTAATAAAGCATTTCATTCTGTTAACTGGAATTGTCACTATATAAAGACTCCATAGCATATGTTAAATTAGGTTCATATAGATCTGGTCCCATACTAATCAAAAAAGGAACTAAACAGGCTGTCCCCTATCACCACTATTATTTGCATTACTTATAGAACCATTTGCAAATCAGATAAGATCAAATAGTAGTATTAAAGGCATCTACATCAACAAAACTTTATCTCTTAAATTACAGTTATTTGCAGACGATATACTTCTTACCCTATCAGACACTGATTTAAAGCTTTATTTAAAGAAATAAATAATTTTCAAACTATTTCAGGTTTACAGTTCAATGAAAACAAAACAAAAATTATGTCATGTAATACTAAAAAGAAACACAGAAACAAAAAATTCCAAATACATAGCAGATGATAATAAAATAGTATATTTAGGCATACAAACTGACTCACTTATATATAATTATAATAAAACACTAGATAAAATAGAGCAAGCAATATCTACCTGAAACAAATATATTTATACCTCATTAAATCAATTATTTTTCCTAAAGTATTATATCTAATACAAAGTTTTTCACTGCCACCTCCCAAGTATATCACTCAGAGATATAATAAACTAATATTACATTTTTATGATTCCCAAACAAACCCAGAATTGCTTTAAATAAACATTTACCAAACTGGGAAGATAGAGGAATTAATTTACCTGATATTGAGATATATATTATGTCCTCTGTTGTTAAAAATATAACCTTATGGTTAAATGCTCAGTACAAACCTATATGGAAACAATTACATGAACAGGTCTATACTGAACTTAGTCATAACAACATATCAGATCATTTAACTATAATACCATTTCCTTTAGTTTGGATGTTAAAAGATTATCTAGAAGATAAAAATAAAAATAATAAACTGCCATCCAAATATATGAACATCACACTAACAACATTTAAATCGTTCATAAACAAAGTCCCAAATATTAATTCATGGTTCTTTCTGATCTTTCCTATAGCCTTCACACCCACTATCCTTGATACATACCAAATTCAGAAAATGAATTTGCTCAAGATAGGTTCAATAAACTACTGGCATCAGCTGGTAGAACAAGAGAAAATATTAACTAAAGATGAGATAACCAGAAAATATAATACAAATAATGACTCATGGCTACTTTTGCAAAATCTAAGGCAATATCTTATAAATAGAATTGGACAAATGCAAGATACAGTTAGACATACTGTCCCAAAATTTATTGATTACATTATTATAATTAATGATCAACCTTATCAAAGTGCTGGATATCTATCTAACATTTACAAAATAATTAAAACAACAAAGATATACCAAATAGACACCTAATGGAATTATTATACACAGATAAATAATCACCCTCCTAACGAAAAGGAAAAAAAGATTATCTTAAAATCTTCCAAGAAGTCATCATTACCAATAAACTTGCAGTTATTCACTTGGAGATATTTGAATAGTAGTTTATATACACCACATAAATTATCTAAGATGTATGCACGTGAAGATCTATGTTGGAGATGCCAGACTAAAATAAGAGCAGACTGGCAACACATTTTTTATGAATGTAAGTGTCTTACTTTGTATTGGAATAATATTATTTATTTTTTTCAGACTGTTTTTAATGATAATTATCAATTATCAAAATCTATGATTTTATTCAACTCTCCTGTGATTGTGTACCAAAAAAAGATTTTCAAATCTTACGGCTTTAATGGCAGCAGCTCGCAAAATCATCACCATTCACTGGAAAAGTTAGACTCCTCCTACATTTAATGAATTTAAAAATCTAGTTAGAACAGTTGGACAAATGGAAATATCTACTCTGAAGAACAGAACTACCAGACTTACAACTTTATACAACTCTTGGATGAAAATGCTAGAAATAATTGAGAAAATGGACAAAAGATATATGAACTTATATATCATACTTCAGGTTACACCTTAAACCTATTTATGGCTTTCTTCTTAACAGACACCAATGTATATAGTTACATAATGTTTTTAAAGTTTATAGGTTTTACAATTGTATATATATCATTTTCGTTTTTGATTTCATCTAATATTTGACAAATTATCAATAAAAAAAAAAAGAAAAAAAAAGTTAAAATAGTTGTTTAAAGCACCCACTACTGAAAATAAAGTACTTGCAGTATGGCAAAAACCTTTTGAAATGGAAAGAAGGCATTTAAGTATACTATACCGCAAAACAATAAGGAAAAAGGAAGTCAAACGTATTCATTTACTCCATTCATTCATTCATTCATCCATTCATGCATTTCTTTGTTTATCCTTTGTTGAACAGGTTAATGTCACTAGGCTAGCTGCCCCTCTTATGGGAGGATTGAGGTGGTATTTAGACTTAGGGAACACTTGGCTAGGGCATCAGTGAACTCTCCTTACTTCTTTCAATAAGTACTGTGGGATTTTTGACTTCCATCTGAGCTACCACCAACTCAGGTAGGTGGAACCTTGGTTTAACACCTCATTTGCAGAATGGAGTTATATCATATAAATAATCCTGAAGGAAAAAAAAAAAGATATTTCTATAGTATGTATGCATGTATCCAGAAGAAAGTAAGGTTCGCCTGGTATGTCCTAAATTTAAAATAGGGAAGATATTATTAATGTCTTGGATACAAGAAGCAAGAAGTAAAGGAATATGTGCTCAGTAATAAGGACTTGTTATCAGAGTTGCCTGATAGAACCAATTTAATTCAGTAGTACTTTGAAGAGATGAAGAAAGTAGACAAGAGTATAAGGAGCTGAGGTGCATGGCAAAGAGAGAAGTGGCGAAGGCTAAGGATAAGGCGTATAAGAGTTGTATAAAAGGTTGGACACTAAGGAGGGAGAAAAGGACCTGTACTGATTGGCTAGACAGAGGGACCAAGCTAGTAAAGTTGTGCAGCAGGTAAGGGTGATGAAGGATAATGAGGGAAACTACTCACAAGTGAGGAGAGTGTGTTGAGCAGAAGGAAAGAGTACTTTGAGGGGTTGATGAATGGAGAGAATGAGAGGGAGAGAAGGTTGGATGATGTGTGGATAGTGAATCATGAAGTGCAGTGGATTAGCAAAGAGGAAGTAAGGATTGCTATGAAGAGGATGAAGAACGGAAAGGCTGTTGGTCCAGATGACATACCTGTGGAAGCATGGAGGTGTTTAGGTGAAATGGCAGTGGAGTTTTTAACTAGATTGTTTAATGAAATCTTGGAAAGTGAGAGGATGCCTGAGGAATGGAGAAAAAGTGTTTTGGTACCGATTTTTAAGAATAAGGGTGATGTGCAGAGCTGTAGTAACTACAAAGGGATCAGTCACAGCATGAAGTTATGGGAAAGAGTAGTGGAAGCTAGGTTAAGGAAGGAGGTGTTGATTAGTGATCAGCAGTATGGTTTCATGCCAGGAAAGAGCACTACAGATGCGATGTTTGCTCTGAGAGTGTTGATGGAGAAGTACAGAGAAGGTCAGAAGGAGTTGCATTGTGTCTTTGTAGATTTAGAGAAAGCATATGACAGGGTGCCTAGAGAGGAGTTGTGGTATTGTATGAGGAAGTCGGGAGTGTCAGAGAAGTATGTAAGAGTGGTACAGGATATGTACAAGGGTAGTGTGACAATGGTGAGGTCTGCGGTGGGAGTGACGGATGCGTTTAAGGTGGAGGTGGGATTACATCAAGGATCAGCTCTGAGCCCTTTCTTATTTGCAATGGTGATGGACAGGTTGACAGACGAGATCAGACAGGAGTCCCCATGGACTATGATGTTTGCAGATGACATTGTGATCTGTAGTTAGAGTAGGGAACAGGTGGAGGAGACCATGGAGAGGTGGAGATATGCTTTATAGAGAAGAGGAATGAAGGTCATCAGGACTAAGACAGAATATATGTGTGTGAATGAGAGGGAAGATAGAGGAATGGTGAAGATGCAGGGAGTAGAGGTGGTGAAGGTGGATGAGTTTAAGTACTTGGGATCAACATTTCAGAGTAATGGTGAGTGTGGAAGAGAGGTGAAGAAGAGATTGCAGGCAGGATGGAGTGGGTGGAGAAGAGTGTCAGGAGTGATTTGTGACAGATGAGTACCAGTAAGAGTGAAAGGGAAGGTCTACAAGAGGGTAGTGAGACCAGCTATGTTATATGGGTTGGAGACAGTGGCATTGACAAAAAGGCAGGAGTCAGAGCTTGACATGGCAGAGTTGAAGATGTTAAGATTTGCACTGGGTGTGATGAGGATGGACAGGATTAGGAATAAGTATATTAGAGTGCCAGCCCAGGTTGGAAGGTTTGGAGAAAAAGCCAGACAGGCAAGATTACGTTGGTTTGGACATGTGCTGAGGAGGGATGTAGAGTATATTGGGAAATAGATGCTAAGGATGAAGCTGCCAGGTAACAGGAAAAGAGGAAGGCCTAAGATAAGGTTTATGGATGTGTCGAGAGAGGACATGCAGGTGGTTGGTGTGACAGAGCAAGATGCAGAGGACAGGACGAAATGGAAGCAGTTGATCTGCTGTGGCGACCCCTAATGGGAGCAGCCGAAAGAAGAAGAAGAAGTACTTTGAATTTTGCCTGTGAGAAAGTACATCTCAAACCATGGTGCATACCTGAATCCCCCAGTGAAGCAGTCAGGGAAGAAGTGCAGAAAACACTTTAATTCAGGGTCACAGAAGTACCCAAAAGTGAGTGGAATAGTCCTATAGTACTGGATCCCACACCTGAGCTGGCTATAAATGGCATATTGCTAGCTGTTAAGGAAAGAACAGAGATGGCAAACTACTTAATATCAGTGTTACTTTCTTACTTCCCGGTTCAAGTTATTATTTCAGGGTATTAAATATTGTAAACAGTTGCTACAGTTTATACCCTGCCTGCACACTGCAGTGCTCACACTTTAGCTTAAAAAGAAATTCTCCTTTTTTTCACTGTAGCAAACTGCCATCTGCAAATGTAGCAAACAGTTGCTACAGTTTACACCCTGCCTGCACAGAGTACTACACCACTCATGTTTTAATAAAAAAAGAAAAACAAAAAACTGTTTTTTTATTATTCGGACCTGTAGCAAGCAGTTGTTACAGTTTACCCCACACACAGAACTCTACAGCACTCAAGTTTGACAGCAAATGCAATACTGGGTTTTAAAAGCTGATATTGCATTAATTAAATATCCGAATCATACCCCCCAACACTTTGACCCTGGGGAAGTTGCCCCCTTCTTGGCCCACATTAGCTATCCTACTGCTGAAACACATAACAAATTGTTTTTGATTGGAGACACAATTGTATTTAAACACTACATTTAAGTATACACTTATTTTATTGACATGCATACTGCCATTACATAAATCCCTGTGTTTGCATACATTTTTATTTATGTACATCATACGTGCACCTTAAATATATTTATGGAACAACACTACTATTGTTTTATTATTTTATTGACATTTGAAGAGATGCATATCATTTAGACAGATCTTGGATGATGCTTATATATACTCAGAGGTCAGATAATTCAGAAAGACACTATGATCTATCTATTTATTTAATTATTAATTTCTTGTTTTCTGAAACTGTTTGACCTTGGAGTCAGTATATTAACAGACTAGAATGTGGGAGCAGACCCCTCTCTGGAATGCTCTCAGGTGAACTTTATGTGACATTTTTTGAACTGTTGTATGCATACATTAGTAAGACTATTGGGGATTTTAGATATGACTCATGCAAGAAAGGTCCTTCAAGAAAGAATGACATACCCATTTGTGTTTCAGAAACACGCTAGTGGCAAAATATCAGATCACTTTATAGACTAATTTGCATGTTTTCTGAATAGCAGTTACTACTGTGACATGCAGATTGTGTTATCAACCTTTTTCTCATATTGTCAGTGAATCCCCCATTCAGTCACCCTCACACACACACACACACACACACACACACACACACACACACACACACACACACACACACACACACACACACCACACACGTGCACCACAGTCCTTGTATCTGCCCCTAATTTCCTGTGATTCCCCAAACCCTTGTAATACTTAAGTGCCACTACAGCATGCGTATATTAGTCCCTTGTGGTCTAGTGTTCCCCCCACCCCTCAATCCACATTACAATGTCTGTGCTGGTAAGGCTCTTTAGAAAAGTCATCCCTAGGGTCTAGTGTATTCTCTCCACCCTCCCATCCCCATTACAATGTTGGTGCTGGTACAGCACTACCTACCTGGTGTCCAGTGGTCTCCCCCCACCCATTATCTCAGCAGTAACATTGGTGCCATTACTGCAGTTAAAATATTCCTTTTGGTCTAGGGGTTCCCACCACCCCCTGATCACTGTAGTAATGTTGATGCCATCACAACACTTAAAGTGCTCCCAGTGGTCTAGTGGTTCCCTACACATTCCATAGTAATGTTGCTGCTAGTATGTCACTGTGAGGAGTATTCACTGGAGTCTAGTGTATATCCCCCACACCCAATCCTCATAGTAACATTGGTGCCAGTATGTCACTTTGACTAGTATTCACTGGTGTCTAATGTATATCCCCCACACCCAATCCCCATAGTAATATTGATGATGTCACTGTGAGGAGTATTCACTGGTGTCTAATGTATATCTTCCACACCCAATCCCCATAGTAACATTGGTGATGTCACTGTGAGGAGTATTCACTGGTGTCTAGTGTATATCCCCCACACCCAATCCGCATAGTAACATTGGTGCCATTATGTCACTTTGACTAGTATTCACTGGTCTCTAGTGTATATCCCCCACACCCAATCTTCATAGTAACATTGGTGGCAGTATATCATCTTGAGGAGTATTCATTGGGGTCTAGTGTATATCCCACAATCCCCATAGTAACATTGGTGCCAGTGTTGCACTAGATATTAATCCATGCTGCCTAATGGTTCTTCCAACTCCCAATCCCTGTTTTGATGTCAGTGTCATTATGGCACTTTTAAAGTAAGCCCTGGTATCTAATCGTACCCCCCCTCCCACCATGTTCATGTTTAGCAGTTGAACATGGTTTTTGGTCATGTTTTCTATCACAATGAGGTGGGGATGGCCATGTTGATCTACATGGTTGTGTGCTTTCTTGTATTGCTCAGCCATGTAGATCCTTTCCTGGAAGTTGTTCTAGAGAGAGAGAGAGAGAGAGAGAGAGAGAGAGTGTGTGTGTGTGAGAGAGAGAGAGAGAGAGGGAGCGACCATATGGATAATTATCATATCCCTCTCCCTCTGGAATCCCTCAGCAGCATTCAGCCACTGGGCAAGCCTTTCATGGTGCTGCATGTCATTGTGTTGGAGGGCCATGCAGCATCATGTAAGGGTGCTCACAGAATACAAAAAGGTACCATGTCATGTACATGGCTGTGTACAAGCATTGGTAGCTTTATGAATGTGGCCCTTTTTTGAGTCCTAGTTAAAAAAATTAATGAGACTTACTGTTTCTTTATAGATCCATATATTTATCAGCATCCTATGCAAATCATCACGCTTCCCTAACCAGTCCTAGTGTGTGTGTGTGTGTGTGTGTGTGTGTGTGTGTGTGTGTGTGTGTGTGTGTGTGTGTGTGTGTGTGTGTGTGTGTGTGTGTGTGTGTGTGTGTGTGTCTGTGTGTGTGTGTGTTTCACACTGATTTATGTTACGTGTTTATGGCTAATATTGTTACAAAAATTATTTCATACATTTATGACTTGAGTAATGCAGTGGTATTAGTGATAAATTTTTTTTTTTGAAATTGCCTTTAATTTATTTTCAGGATTTCAAAAAAAAGGACCCACATTCATAGACTGTAATTATGTATCCTGCAAAGAAATATAAATAAGTGTTTTAAAGTAAAGTTCCCTGAGAATTAAAATCAATGCTTACATTTCTTAGACAATACTGTTTCTGTCTGTTAAACTGATTGTTAAAGAAAAAAACTACAACTTAATAACATTTTATCTGCTTCTAGAGAACATTGTTGCATTTGATAAATAGTACTTCTCTGATATTTCTAAATTTCTGCATGCATAGACTATATTTGGCTTGAATGACATTAGATTCTGTTGAAATGCACCCAGAAGTCAGTAAAGAATGTCAAACTGTTTAGAAGTATTGGATGCATGTGGTATCTATCGTACTAACTCAATACACTGACCTTTCGTTCAGTCTTAAAATAAACATGTATGAGCTAGCTCTCCTTTTCAAAACTGAGAATGAAGCTTTCCTGACAGGGAAAATGCATTGCTCTTTTTAACAGACTGCATCTAGATGTCATTTGGACTAGTGGGAAAACCTGCTCTGCACACATGACTTCCTTTCTGCCATATTGATTTTAAGGGTTCTTTTGAAAAGCACGTTAGACAAGGAGTTGATGATCTGTATAGCACCTAGACAGAAGGTTTCCAGAGTATAAATGAGGATCTTGAAAGATTCAGTTTGTTAGTAATAGCTGAAGGCAAACAAAATGTTTCTTATACAGAGTACATTGCATTGACAAAAAGCTTAGATGCTGTAATGTAAAATATAGTATTATGATAACATTGTACAATATGCTGAGCTGACTGTCTTTCAGAACAGATGGGGAGATTAATATTAAATGTCACTGTGTTTGCTCTCAAATAGCCATCCTTGTCCATTTTAATTAGTGAAAGTCATGTGCAGAACCATGGGTTAAGTCTAGTTTTATAAAATCCCTTTGTAAATGTTGTTAGATGTTTACTTTTAGACTAGAAATTAGAAATATCAAACAATATTCTGCAGTAATAATAAAAATGCAGTCTTTATCGTTAAGACTTCTTATCACAGATGCCAAACAAATTTTGATTGCCCTATGCTATAAAAAGGATAATTGGAACAGAGGCTTCAGATAATATTGTACTTTTGCTAGTTTTGCTGAATAACTATTAAATAATTAATAATCTAGCATCTTCATTTTAAATGTTAAAAGAATAGCAGAATGTTTGCCATGTATTACTGCAATGCACATTTTGGTAATTTATCTTATCAGAAATATGATCTTAACTTATCATATAATGGTGCATTTGCTGTAAAATTAAATGTACTCCTTATGTTTGCTAAACAATGTATGTATATGTTTGAGTGGTGATATAGCTATATATCACTATTAGACTGCCGAAAATTGCCTTATTTCCTTATAATAATAACTGATTTGTGACAGGCTATTTCATAGGTAATTGCACACAGTTAGTAAATGGAGACTGAAGGAAATCAAACCCTGAACTACAAGAATCAGTTTGGTAATAGCCTGTGTCCTTAATGCTTTATACTAACTGCCAGACAAAGGATTGAACACAAGACATCCTGCATGTTAAGCAGATGCACTACGGAAACCACCAATCAGCACTATTACAGCAGATCGCCTACATTATTTTAGACAAGTATTTGCATGCCTGAAATATTTAATCTGTCTGCATTTATTTTGCACTTTGTGAATGTGTAGCTGGTGATAAAGGATGTACCTCTCCAGCTGTGTGAAAGAAATGCTCTTGACTGAAAAGTGCACTAATGTTTGTGGTTTTTTGTTGTCTCTGAGAGAGAGAGATTGAGAGAGAGAGAAAGAGAGAGAGAGAGAGAAAGAGACCATAAAGATGATTATATGTAGTGCACTGGTGAATAAAGTAAAGCTTTGTGCACAGCGTGGATAGATTTGCCACCACCAAAAAAGAAAAAAACTTGTTTTGAAACACCGGTGAGATCTTTTGCTCCTTATAACTGATTTACATTTCATCAGAATAGCTTTTAATGGATTGCAATGGCTCCAATAAGCTGTCACAACTGATTGTTTATAGCAGAAGGCAAATATATGCTGGAGATTCATCTATGATCCCCTAAACCCAAACACTACAACATGGTTACTACATTTATATTACTTGAGAACATAATTGCTTATTCTGTCTTTTAAAAATGTTTGAAAATGAACGATTATCTTGTGCAATACATTTCATAGTCAGACTTTACTTCCTGTAAATTATGTGACAGCTGGCATTTTAGGAAAAGAACTCTGCAAGAACAGCATGAAAGCAATGCTAACCAATAACACAAGGAGGAGAAGGGTGCATTTAAGTGATGTAAGTATGCGAAGTATTTTAAATATGGACTGTTTAAAAACTACATGGATTCAATAGCTGACAGAAGTTCATGAACTATTAGCAGGAGACACTACCTTATTACTGGTGAAACACTGTAACCACACTTTTCTTTTAGTCATCAGGATGCATTAAATTCACATCATATTCATATTGAGATGTGATATTATGGGTCCAGCAACTAATCTGAAGTGGGAGCCATTAGACATTCAAAACTAAGAAACAGCTGTAGCAATATTTCTAGGACTATCCAGTGAATTGTGAATTTATCTGGATTATATCCTGTAGAGGATGAGATAACTGCATACAAACTTATATCAAAATATATGTATTACTGACTGTGGATTTCATGACACAGTCAGAATACCTGAGTAAACGAGAAAGGAGAGCTGGGGAAGAAAAGCCAAACAAAAGGATTTATAATTCCTGCTGTTCATACAATGTAGCAAAAACAACTAAATGTCTGATTTTTTTATATGCAAATATGTGATCAGAGTTATGGGTTGTTTTCAAAATAATTAGAAAATAAAGAGGAAAATATATATTTTCTTTAACAATTATGTACTGAGAAAAGTTGAAGGGTTGCATCTTAAGAAAATTTTAATGCCACTATTTCTGATCCAGTATTCTAATGGTGAAAATATAATATGCAGAATTTAAAACTGGAACAAAAAAAGGAAAACGTAGCAGCATATGGCCGGAGTCAGCCCTATGTCACATGTGGGCAGCAGACAGAATATCAGTTAATGAAATCTGCTATGTGTAAGCCTTATGTCAGTCTTATTTTATGTATCAGTACTCTATAATTCCTCTTATCTAGCACACGGCATAAGAATAATTATACAATCCTTCAAATTAATCTGACTGAAATAAAAAGGAGAAAGAGGAAAATGAGAGGGATTATCCTGTCGAGCTAAAACATTTAGTAAGAGAATACGGACCTTTGTAGAGATTGCAATAAAATGGCGATAGGGTATATTCCCAAACAACACTATATCTCAATTTCATGCATATAAACAGCAGCAAAGTTTGAAAAGCTAATTTTTGAAAAGTGCAGCCACTCATTCAAGTGCTCAGAAAAATAAGACGTTGACAAGTGCTTGATTGTAATCTCTCTCGCTATCTCTCTCTCTCTCTCTCTCTCTATATATATATATATATATATATATATATATATATATATGGGTCCCCTTTACATGGTCGACTTTTCAAAAAGTCGACTTTCATATGGCCGAGAACATTTGTTCGACTTTTGAAAAGCTGACCATGGGGAACAGCTATCTCCGTAAAGTGCAGAATGGGAAAATTTCCTCTTCCGCACTGTAGTACGATCTCGGAGTTGGTATATATATGTAACGGGGGGGGTGTGGCGAGCAGAGCCCCCCCACGGGGGGTGCAGGAGGTGTGATAACAGTTGAAAGGTAAGTGTTTGGTGTGTGTTATGTGTTTATTTTACATGGTCAGATTTTCGAAAGTTGATCATATGGTATTGGCCATATGAAAGTCGACTTTCTGAAGAGTCGACCATGTAAAGTAGACCCGTATATATATATATATATATATATATATATATATATATATATATATATATATATATATATATATATATATATATATATATATATATATATATATATATATAGATATAGATATATATATATATATATATTATATATGTGTGTGTGTGTGTGTGTGTGCATATATATATATATATATATATATATATATATATATATATATATATATATACTTCACTATATAAGAACAAATATGTGTATGGTCGACAACTGTGTAGTTGGTCATCTATGGTCTACTAAACAGCTGATAGATAACAGTCTGACACATAACTATTCCTGGGGATAGGGAATATACCCATATCCCATCTTTCTCTAATCTCAGAGTTAGTAATTATATAATTAGCAGGGGTGTTGGGGTGAGGGGGGCTTGGCCCCTGAAAATAAGTATGCTTTTTTTTGTTTTTTAAATGGTATATTTTGCATGCAATGCAGCTGTTTCTCAGTGCATGCTTAGTTGTGTGTTGACATGGCCAATTTTGATGTTACTGCATTGAAGTTTAGCATGCCAATGCTGGGTGTATTTGATTTATAGTAACACATTCATAAAATAAATAAATATATATATATCTATCTATATATATATATATATATATATATATATATATATATATATATATATATATAGACAGCTATATTTATCTATCTATCTATATATATATATATATCTATGTCTATATATATATATATATATATGTCTATATCTATATATATTTATACACACACACATATATATATATATATATATATATATATATATATATATATATATATATATATATATGGTTCCCCTTCAGTTTGTCAACATTCAAGAATGCTGACAACCATATGGCTGACACCCCATATTATTGACATTCGGAATGCCGACAATGCAGAACCAGCATCTCACTATAGTGCAGAATCAAAAAGTTTCCATTCCTGCACTGTAGTGCAATCTCGGAGTTGGTATATTAAAGTTATGGGGGGTGGGGGCAGATCCCCCCCACAGGGGGTGCAGGGAGGCGTAGCCCCCTTGCTAGTAGTTTAAAAGAAATTTTATTTTCCTTTTTTGTGGACTTCTTACAATGTTGGCATTACGAATGTCGATCATATGGTGTCGGCCATATGGTTATCAGCATTCTGGAATGTCGGCGTGTGTAGAGGATGTATATATATATATATATATATATATATATATATATATATATATATATATATATATGTATATGTATGTACATGGCCGCTTGGCCATCCTGAAGAAAAATTAAACCGAAGAAAAGTAAACCCTCCCATATCCCCTTAATAAATATACTAACTCTGAGATCATACTACCATGGGGTAATGTACAAAGTTCAACAGGATAGCCAAGCAGTTACTTATTTGGAGTGGACAGTCGGTGGTATAAATGTTGGGCTTCTGCATTTGTTGGTCCTTTCATCTTTGCGATGTGAAAGTTGGGTAAGTGGATTCTCGATGTAATGAAGTAGATCCATTTAAAATTATTGGAAACACTCACTATCAAACCCTATACCATACTCAAAGGAGACCTTAATTACCTGACTCTTAACTGGGAATCATATATGACACCAAATGTGCAAGCAGAGGTTTTTTTATTTTGTTAACACAAACTCTTTGGGCCATATTGCCAATATACTGACCCAAGGGTGCAAAGAAACAGGATGTGGTCCTCACCGATATGGAAGAGTGCTGCACAAACTTTTGCTTCTTTTGGCTTTTCCCAGTTAGGGGTCACCACAGTTGAACACCTGTCCACTTATGATTGGCAGTACAGTTTTATGGTGCTGAGTTGCCAGCCCGGCACCCAACCTTCTACGGAAGGCACACACATGCACGCATTCATGTCTAGGGCCAATTTAGAGTGTCCAATCCACCTACAGCATGTCTTTGGGATGTGGGAGGAAACCAGAACACCTGGAGGAAACCCATGCGACCACAGGGAGGACATGCAGACTCTGCACAGATGGCACGCCAGCTTAGGATCGAACTAGAGTGCTCCACAATTCCTAGTGTAATTTCTTCTCTGGTTAGGTCAGACCACAAAATGTTCTCCTTTGAAGAAATAATAAAACCCAGTACCCCAGCTAACCCTGGAATGTTCACAAAGTACTCTTAGACTAACTTCTTACTGTTAAGTGATAACTTGCAAAAATTGCAAGCTCCCATAAAACCTGACAGCACTGCTGCATACACAGAACTGTTTACATAAATCCTATAAAAGCATGTTAATAGTTACATAGCAGCAGCTGTACTCACTAGGAGAAGAACAGCTCTAGCGTAAAAAACAAGACACCCTAGAGGAATCACAATCCCCCAGATTCACTAATCTGCCATACAGGACTGAACAAGTCTTGCATGTAACCGGCAGTTTAAGAGGAGGACGGCAGCACGCCATGCATAATAATGAAGGCGCTCGGGAGCTCCAAATCCTACACTGAGCATGGACAAGTGCAGGGGGCGTGTCTGAGAGCAGAGCTCTCTGAATAAACATGCCACTGCAAAGTAGAATAGAGGAAAGTGTAAATAAATGAGCAAAACTGCTCATAGGTGTCTGCATATCTCCACCAACAGTCCCCATGTGTTCAACAGCAACAGTACATTGAAATAAAATGAATAAACCCTTGTATTAATTTTTTTAAAACACCGAGTACAGCTAACCATAGGTGCGCGGGTTTGCCCATCGCCTAGCTATGGTTAAAGCAGCTGAAAAGGCTGAAGAGGATAACTAGGAATATATATATATGCAAATGAAGCAGAACAGCAGTAGTGGAGTGGTTAAAGCATCCGCCTAAGGAACAGGCATTCCTGGTTCGAGTCTCACTGCAGCACAAATCATTTTTCGTGGGAAATCTGTAGATGAACATAATTTTACATCGTTTTGCCATATAACATACATAATAACAATTAAATGTGAACTGGAGTACTGCATGAAATGCACATGTGAAGTGTTAGTGTCATAATGAATAAGGCAAAAGTAAGCAAGTCTAAGCACAGATAAGCAGTGGCAAGCGTGTCCAAGTGCATTTGCATGGGGGTACCACACAGAGTAAGAAAAGTAGAAACTAACTGAGTGTAAGAAACTATAACCAGAGGTTAGCAGTGCTTACTGTCACGCAAACCCACATACAACCACTTTAAAGTGCCTTAATCACTCTGGATCCAATGGCCCATGTTCTGCCCAGCAACAAAGAAACTGCCTCTGCAATGCTCAAACCCAGGACCCTGTACACTATAGTTAACCACTAAGCCATCATAGCAATAGATAATTGAAATTAAGGCCATACATCCCATACATCCACATAGTTTTATATATATATATATATATATATATATATATATATATATATATATTTATATATATAGATATATATATATATATATATATATATATATATATCTATATATATCTATATATATATACACACACACACACACACACACACACACACACACACACACACATATATATATATATATATATATATATATATATATATATATACACACACATATATATATATATATATATATATATATATATATATATATATATATATATATAGGTGTGTGTGCGTATATATACACAGATATATAACTATGATAGGAAACAGCACACAAGAATGACATATGTTCACAGGCTATGCCAATGGAAGTGAGGAGCCCAAGCAAGAATCATGTAACACATAGCATGACCCCCCCCCAAACAATGTAAATAGTCCACTGCTCCCCAGACCACAGGTAGGATACAATCGGGGGGGTACACAATGGACCCGTGAAATCGAATCTTGGAACACAGACAGAAGCGTCCCTTGCGGAATGCCCCAAAAACTGACATATTATGGGAGGAAGCCGGTGCGACAACCTTTCTGGCCGGGGTGTGTACATACTCGGAATACATAAGTGGGAAAGCGTGATGACCCATGGGTCGAGACAACGTATGACATGGGTCCCGTTAAGTGGAGAGTGGGCAGTATGTAGTGGTGTGTTCAGACCCGACCTGCACCCAGAGTAAGGATGGATGCTGTAGAGGAGGTGTGGGTTGTGGAAGTTTGGGTAGCTTGTTATGGGTCTATGTGTGCAGGTGTTGGTTGAAGTGGGTCTATACGGACAGCCCCAGAGATGTAAGCAAAAGTGTTCATCGGGCAGAGGCGTCGCCCAACGAGCAGTCACACCCACTAGAAGTCCCAATGCAGCAAAGTCTAATCTACATGGCAAAGAACGGAATAACCAGATGTAGATGTATATATGTAGAGGTATGTGTGTGTATGTCTATCGATAGCTACATGGAGATATACCTCTCCTTCTCCGTAGTACACATGTATACATACAGAGAAGGGAGCATGGGAATGTCATTATGGTAGACATATGCAAACAAAGCAAAACAGCAATAGTGTAGTGGCTAGAGCATCCACCTAATGCACATGCATTCCTGGGTCGAGTCTCACTGCAGCACATCCTATTTTTCATGTGATATTCGTATGTTAAAATCATTGTGCTGTATAACCTACTAAGTAACATTTATATTTGCACAGGAGTATTGCCTTAAATGCACATGTGAAGTGTCATATTGACTAAGGTACTAGTAAGTATGTGTAAGTGCATAACAGCAGTAGTACGCATGGATAAGCAGTTGTAAGTGTGTGCACGTGTATTCGTGTGGGGGTAAGCATTACCTACATAGATTGAGCTAAGTAGATGCTAGCTGAGTGTAAGGTAACGTACCTAGAGCGAAGCATTGCTTAGCTCTGTGCATACCCGCATTACGACCGCTCAAATGTCCCTAACTCGCTCTGTAGCTGACAGCTGGTGTTCTGCCCTGAAACACAATATACAGCCTGTGGAAGGCCCACATCCAGGATGCTGCATATTATACACTACATGATTTGCCATTAAACCATGACAGATGTAAATAACCACTCATTCCACATACATATCATCCAGCATAATCAGTCAACAGCACAGGGAGTGTAGTAATAACACACCACACAACCTCCTAATGCATGAATCATTGACATAGTGCACCACAATGGGGGTACATATAGGGTTATCTGTCATATCCTGCTCTAATACACTTCAAACATTGCAAGTTACACAGTTATATGTTGTAGAACACATATATTGCTGGCGATGACATGCCTGAAACACGTACGTGTCGGCATGAAAGATTGACCTCATTCCTAAGGTCATCCATGTCAAATGCCAAGAGAATGAGGTACAGGCCACATATATAGGCCGAACATGCATGCACATATGGACAGCTATATATCTGTTAATGTAGAGAGATAGCTATAGGTATATTTATATAGATATATATAAATATATATATATATATATATATATATATATGTATGTGTGTGTGTATGTATGACTCACAAACAACCATATAACAGCAATCGTACAGAGATAGATTAATATGTTCAGTGTATATATCTATCTATCTATCTATCTATATATATATATATATATATATATATATATATATATATATATATATATATATATATATATATATATATATATATACATACAAACACAGATATATATATGGATACATATACATAGATACATAGCTAGAGCTATAACAATGTCCAGTTCTATCCCTCTATATATGGGGGTATAACATATGTACTTATGCAGATATATATAAACAAAAAATATATATATATATATATATATATATATGTATATATATATATATATATTTATATATATATATATATATATATATATATATATATATATATATATATATATATATATATATATATATGTATACAGATAGACATGTCTATATGATTTCCACATGGGAACAAACTACTGGCCCACTCCGTACTACATAACAGACCATGAGCATAGTAAATGGGGGTGGGGCTACACATGAGGGTCACCTGGTAATTACTGCAATGTAACCCCCCCCAGCTCTAATGGATATGCTCTGCAATCCAATATCCAGCACATGCAGTACTTGACAGCAGGACCCACCACAACACAGCTACAATGCTCCAACAGTTATCCATGTCGCCTGTTCATGTCAGGCCAATATCTGTAACATATCATGCAGATACGCCATTGTACCGCGGGGAATGTACTATGTTGAAGGACTACACATTACAACAGTACAGATATGCAAACACATCCATACATTGACAATCATGTGCAGGTAGATATATATATATATATATATATATATATATATATATATATATATATATATATATATATATATATATATATATATATATATATATATATATATATATATAAAAGATATATGGGTACATGCACATATACACAGACAAAGGGTATTAGTAGCCATACATGTGTAGCAGTACTGTGTATGTACTGGGTGCAATGTATAACCCAGTCACAAGCCCTGTAACTGGTACCTGTGACATGTGTGCTGTGGCAACCAGCCCCCACAAAGGGGATACTTACAATGCACATTTACCCACTCACAATTCAAAGGACATGACACGAAACACAGGTATGTATACACAGGCAACCTTTATTTGTGTACCATGCAATAATGTATGCCATTACTGACAGCACATGGATGTTAATGTATATAGCCAGCGATGGATGCAAGGCCCACACAAAAGAGTTGATGCAGACAGTGCAGATATATAATATACTATGGTGTCCAGGCTAAGCCTTTCACTTCATACAACAGTTGACAACGGATTTGCCTGCACAATACATAACAGTCAACAATATCAGATGTAGTTTAGCAGCCTCCAATTACACCCTGTAGTTAAGGCCTAGGGGGACATTCATTACTTGTGGTAATGTCAATGTATCTGTCACATGTATGGTCCCTGGCCAACAAATGTTGTGGGTGTCCACGCTATGACTGGGATGATAGCAGGAATGCTAGCAGTGGTTAATGATAGGCCATGACCTAACAACCTATACCCGTATCACAGCAGGACAAAGGCTGCCATATATGTGGAGGACAAAGGCAGGAACACAGGGCCATACCCGCAATGTTGCAGTAACACACCCTGGAACATGCTGGTGTTACACGATGTGTTGCAACGTACCTTTATGCAGGAATACGACATCAGGTACACAAATGGATATAGCCATGAACTGCTAGCATGCAACACACACACTGCCAGTGTAATATCCAACACAGGACCTTTGTGGTGGACAGAGAACACATGATAGGCACACCTCTGTCCAGCTAGAGGATAGGCCCACAGTAGTGAGCTATGCAGACAGACTGCAGTCCAAGGTAAACTAGTATGTACACACACACACACATACATACACACACACACACACACACACACACACACACACACACACACATACACACACACACACACACACATATATACACACACCCTGTAACACCAGTACTATGCAAAGCATTACACCGTTCTACTTACAGTCTGTATGTCCTGATCCTCCTACATATATGTGGCTGCCCTGAGTGTGCAGGTTCTCCTGTAAGAGGTATTGCCACCTGCTGTCTGTAACATCGATGCCTACACACAGGAAGGATGTCCATCACACAGGGAATGTACAGGGAATATGCTCACATAATGTAGGGATTCATAGTGGGTGATTGCCATGACAGTGGCAATTGGAAGTACTACACATGTGTACTCATATATATATATATATATATATATATATATATATATATATATATATATATATATATATATATACATGGCTATCTGGATACGTACATGTCCATATTGTTCGACCATATGTCCTGGACATGGAGTGCAGCCCTACCCCAGCCCCTATAGTCCCACTGTAGTAGTGCAGGGGGATGTCTGATATGTATAGCTTGTATATTAATAGACATTTGCTACTGTCATTGGATTTGTTGTCACAGAAACGGTGTGTGTAGAAGGTAACATCTGCTCATAACATGTGTGCCATTGGCTACTGGCAGACATCCTAAGGTTATCATGGTACAGTCCCTGCATATATAGCAGGCTTGACAGCCATGTCACAGCACAGGGTAGGATACACCTGTGTGACAATGCATAACCATAACCAATGTGAACACAGCCACAGCCACATATGGTATGCTAGCATAATAGAACAGTATATGGACTATCTCTCCTACACCATCCTCATATGTGCCACTCACAGAATGACCCTACATATACTGGGCTGCTACACAGTCCAGTCTGATGGCTGTCTGTGGTATGGGACATGTGTGTGTATGGCCCTACACACATGTAAGGTAATTCGGTGCCATACAGTTGGGCAGCATGTAACAACAGATAGAAGGGGAGCTAGAACAATGACATCTAACACAGTCTGTACACAGGCCATAGTACATATTTAAAATGCACACACTGCCAACATTCACCATCACTACACAGACCTCAGTTCTGTACAAACATCCACAGTATTTTCAGGGTATGGCATTAAGTGTAACCTCTACTGTACATGACATGTGTAGCACTCTGATTTATCACTGGTGTGTTATCAGATATGTTGACACTATTTACGATGTACAGCACATATGCACCACTTAATGCACGACATATGTACAAAAGTTGACAGAGGTGCGGCTGACAGCACATACACAGGGCTAGTATAGACATGTTACTGTGATACCCTCATTAATCTACCATTGTAACGGGGTTTGTTGCAACATATGTCCAATGAGGGATATGTAGTCAGTAACTGTCATGGTCTTCACCATCAACAGACTGCAATCCTCACAGTACCTTCTGCATTCCACAGATAGATGCATCATGGCTAACACATGACACCAAAGGCACAACACTGCCCAGTCTGCAGATGAGCCTGCAGATGGGGATTCCTGATATACATGGAACTGACATGGCAGGTATTGCGACATGTACGATAGGCATATCCAGACAAACACTGTTAATCCAACATTACTCCATATGCAGTATAGCAGCACTTACAGTTCGTAGTCAGGTCAGGCACATCCCCCACCTGCTTGTTGCCATCTTCCCACAGTGTATGTTGTTAGAGGTAAATCCCCAACCCATCTGAAATTCTGTTTGCCAAACAACAGTTCTAACTCCTGCTCACAGTGACAGACAAGGGCCAACACCACCAGGATGTTCCCAGGTATTGGAGTGAGTTTTCATGCAATTGGCTATGGGAATGTTACCACACCTGCTCCATATGCAATCGGCTAGGGAACACCTGCAATTCATGCAGAGGCCATCAGCTGATCATGAGCATCACGTTAAATACACATGCTGCTGCCTAAGCAATGCAGGTGTGGGCCTCCACATCCACCAGAGAGGGAGTGGGGGATTCAGACAGAGGCAAATACATGTCAGGGAGGGGTGGGAGGGTAAAACCGATGCATGTTTGTGTCACACACCTACCAACACAGGGTATCAAACACCCAACAGCTATGTAGTGCTATCACAGTCCAATGCTGTTAATGGATGTGCCACATGGGTTATCTGGTGGGGAGCACTCAGACCATATATGTGATGGTGAGTGACATCTGCAGCAGGGATATGGTAGATATACAGTAGGTGACGTACACATGCCTGTCTGCATGAAGAGGTGCCAGCGTCAGCACAGGCACATTCACACAGGGACGCACATACATTAACACAGTTGGCAGGGCCAGGAGTGCAAACCGTCACTAGTGGGATTGCCACAACACATCAATGTGCAGGGAACACATGCACCACACAGGTGATATGGAGGTCATATGAGCAGTGAGTATGAGGGGGTGTCAGACATAAGGCAGCATGCTTAACTGTACCCTGGAGGGAGTAGTACAGACCACACACCATACAACACACACACATGAACAAATAGGGTCCAGTTCGGACATGCATGGGTGCATGTCTGCATGGGCGTGTGGTGGCCAACAGTGCCAGCAGGCTATACAAGGGTAGACGATGGGTATACCTTGGCATCAGCCCACATGACTATGGCCTGCATTGTGGCACAGACCTGTAGCTTCTGCATTTGCCCACACAGGTGGGCATTGTATCCGTCTTCCAGGCACCTGGGTGACTATTGTGTCTGGCCAATGCTGTGCATCACTTGCCATGTATGTGTTCCCTAGCCATGACTTGGGTGGTGTCTAGGATGTGCACACCTCCCATATGCATGTACAGTGACATGTGGAACTTTACCTGGGGTGTCTGGCTCATGCTGTGAACACAGCTTATCATCAGATGTGCCTGTGTTGCCCATGTGTGGTAAGTAGTGGTACTAGTCAGCAGATTTACCCTACACCCACATTGATAGCATACTAACAGCATTTTCTGATGTCAGCATCATCTGTCCATACAGGCCATGTTGTCAGGCATGGTATGTCCATTGTGAGTCACATGTGAAGTCACAGTGGGATGCTAACTGTGATTGGCAGGCCTTGATGTCACATGTATGGGTATGGCTTTGCACCCCAGCCTCTCAGCCATTTATATCTGTTATCCCTGTATGATTCACATTGTGATATATGGTAGGGCCACCATAAATGAAATTAGTGAAACCCCTCCACATTGCCCACAGGTGTCACAGACTCACAACCTCCTTTACACAGATTACGAGTTACACACACACCTGTCATGTCTGGAAGTAGAACCCCTACCTAGCTGGTTTACTACACTACAGCACTACACAGTTATATTATGCGCCACAGAAATTACTGAAGTTCATCTTCCCCAAAGGTGTATTTCACATTTAATGACATCAGCAGGACTACCAAAATAGGGCATTTGCAATGTACTGCGAGTGAGTAGCCCATAATGCATTGCTCCATAAACAGACACTGAGACACACACATCACAACCGGAACTGGCATGGATGGAGATGGAACACTACCACCATTCTAAATCACATTCCAGCAGTACACAGTTACAGAACGTGCTACGGCGATTACTGGGCTATCAGTTTCCCATAGGTGTACTTCTAGATGAGTGACATCAGCAGCCTTGGAAAAGTAGAGTATTTGTATTGTATTGAGTGTGAGTAACCTAAAAAGCATTGCTCTCTACTCAGTCAGACACACACACACACACACACACACACACACACACACACACACACACAGAGACTCACACACAAACAGTTGCCAATGCTCGAACACCTACCTAAGTAGTTTAGTACACTACAGCAGTATGCAGTTACAAGACACGCCACAGCAATAACTGAGCTATAAGGTTACCAGAGGTGTACTTCTAGGTGAGTGACATCAGCAGCCTTACCAAAGTTGAATATATGTATTGTATGGAGTGTGAGTAGCCTAAAAAGCATTGCTCTCTACCCAGTCAGGCACACACACAGACTCACACACAAACACACACAGTTGCCAGGGCTGGTGTTTGAATACCTGCCTAACTAGTTTATCACACTACAGCAGTTCGCAGTTACAGGACATGCTATGGCAATTATTGGGTTATCACATTCCCAGAGGTGTACTTCTATGTGATTGACATCAGCAGCCCTGGCAAAGAGGAGTATTTGTATTGTATGGAGTGTGAGTAGCCTAAAAAGCATTGCTCTCAACCCAGTCAGACACACACACTCACACAGTTGCCAGGGCTGGGGTTCAAACACCTACCTAACTAGCTTATCACACTACAGCAGTACACCGTTACAGGATGCACCACAGCAATTACTGGGCTATCACATTCCCAGAGGTGTACTTCTAGGTGAGTGACATCAGCAGCCTTACCAAAGTAGAATATATGTATTGCATGGAGTGTGAGTAGCCTAGCAAGCATTTCACTCTACACCGTCAGAGGCAGACAGGCACACACACAAACACACACTCACACAATTGACAGGTCTGGGGTTAGTACTACTACCTAACTACTCTGTCACTACAGCAGTATGCAGTTATGGGATGTGCCATGCATTTTACTGAGCTAAAGCTCTCCCAAAGGTGTAATTCACATTGTATGACCTCAGCATCCTTGTCATATTACTGCTATGGGGAGGGCAGTGTGTGCATGGGCCATACCCCATTCATGTAGGGGTTGACATGCCACATGCTGGCACACATGGGGTCATATGTCACAGTTGCGTGTATACAGCTACTGGATGGCTGCTTCCTTGTACAGTCTTGTTGCACAGCTGGCACATACACCACATAGTCTGTCATGCTAACAGGTATTGGTGGCTAGTATCTGCAGTGGGTTACATCCGCACCTCATGTGTTGGTTGCCCTTAGGCTGTGTGCCAGTTGAGACAGGCCAGCATGGCTCCTTGTCGTGGTCACCCTCTTCCATACATCTATGCCCATGTGCCTGTGGCTTATTATAGTGTGCTGTCCTTACATATTTGTCTGTATTCCTATCCACTGTTTGTGCAAGGCAGGAGTGGTGCATACTGACATGTGTTCACACTGAGAACTGCAACTTCCAGATATGTCTGGTCCACTGATGTTTGCAGACATGGCCTTCATGTGTTTAAGTGTGTAAGCATGTCCAGTATGACCTCTCAGTATGTTGTTGACTGACATCGCCGTCATTCCTCTAAGTGTGAGAGCATGCCCAGTATGGCCATCTGTGTTGCACGTGTGGACCATGTCCAGGTTGTTTGTACTGTGGTGCTGACCTTCTGTTGTACACCAACAGGTTACATACTGTGTCTGCAGGGTATCCATTGGTCATTTTCCATTGACTGTTGCTACATTTCTGCATAGCGGGGGGAGGGACACCTGACTGTTTCTACTGTTCTACACAGGAGTGGGGGGCATACTTGACTGTTACTCTGTGTGTACATTGGATGGGGGGGTGCACCTGACACTTGTACACATTTGCTAGGACTGCACTGGTATGTCAGGTAGTCCATTTCAGTCTGTAGTCTTACCTATCCTGCTGGCTAGGGCTTACCAGTGTAGTACAGATCCTAGCTTTGTTTACCTACATATTAGTGTCTGACTTCCTAGCCTTCACAACTTACATCCGACTGCCTGGCCTGCTGTGGTCTGTCTGTATAGACCTGGAGGAGGGGTTAACCATAGGGCACATTCAGAGGCCATAGTGCAGCATTTGTTTGTGTTTGTCTTCACCTGTCTTGCTGGCTTAGACTTTTGCTGGGTATGTAATCCTGACTGGTATGTGTGACTTTTATGGGCAGCCCTGTCACTCAGGCCATTTCCTGCAGTGGGTTTTGTCACCCTGTGTAGTACTGGAAACTATGGTGATGCCAGTATGTGTTACAGATCTCCTGCTGCCACTATGGGTGTCTACTCTCTGCTGCCTTGACATCCGGCCACCCAATTCCCTTGCATGTTCACATCCATACCATAGCTACAGATAAAAACACATTCTAGTCCATTTGACAATTGGTAGGCTGAGTGACTTATCTTGAGGGTGTGCCGGACTTGAGGACGGTGCTGTAGAGCTGCCTATGTTGGATGCACATAGTACACTTCCTATACATGGTTGGGAACAGGTAGTGTCATGTTTGGCATCCCTTTTACTGTCTGTGCTAGTCAGAGAGAGGTGTCATTCCCTGTGGCCCTTCTGTGTCAGTGCATATGCTATGTGTTGCCTCTTGGCCAAGGCCAGGGCATACTGGGCATGCCCTCTTCTGCTTACTGAAGCAGGCTCAGGTTGTTCCTCCTCTGAGTCAATCTGTGCCTGTACAGGCTTTGGCATTGATGGGGGGCTGTGTGGCCCTGCCCCATTCTGTTTCTGCTGCAACTGTTTCCGCAGGATCATATTGTGTAGCATAGCACATATCATTACTATTTGGGTACATGTACCTGGTGAATACTGCAGGACTCCACCGGATGTGTCCAGACACTGGAACCGTGACCTGAGAATCCCAAACACATGCTCTATTAAATGTCTGGCCTGTGCATGTGCATCATTATAGCATTGTTGCTAAGGTGTGTGTGCATTTCTGATGGGTATCATCAGCCATGGCTCCAGTGCATACCCAGCATCCCCCACTAGGTGACCATAGGGGATGCCCATATCAGCAAATCTGTGGTACAGCTGCATCAGTTGCCATATTTTGAATCATCATAGCTTCCATGGCAGCCAGTACACACATTCAGTATAATGCCCTGGGCATCACATACTACCTGGCAGTTAATGGAGGGAATGCCCCTGTGGTTGATATAAGCCCTACCCTGCTCACAGGGTGGTGCTTTGATACGTAAGTGTCTACAGTCTATAGCACCCACTACCCCAGGGTAATTAGCTATTTGGTGGAAGAGATGCATATTGCGGGTCAACACTTCACATGTGTTGAGGAAATGTACGTGCTCACTGTCATATGCTGACATGGCATCCAGGAACTGGTGGAATACTCTGGATGCTGATGCCTGTGAGATGCCCACGTTATCCCCAGTTGTAGTTTGGGAGGTAACTGTGGCTAGTATACCTAGGCCTACACATACCTTGGTAGCCACTGGGATGGGTTCCCCTCGGCCAGTGTGGTGTATCAGGTGTGGCCTGCACAGCTCAACGATTTGCTGTAGGAGGTCTCTGTCCACCCTATAGGGCTCCACTATCTCCAGCTCATGTAGCCCCTGGTAGATTACCCTGGGTCTGTACACTCTTCTCTGTCTCCTCACTGTGGGTTGCTCAGCAGCATTGACATCCTCACCACCCTCAGCCTCTTGCACATGTTGTTCTATGTTGCCTGCTGTAGCACTTCTCATTTTGTAGGTTTGGATTTAAAATTTCCCCACTTGTATACACCAGTGGTGTAGAGTGTAGAAAAAACAGGTGGTAGGTGTTTGCATGGTTTATAGTGGTGTTCTGGACTGGGCTGGTCTGCTTCCTGTGTGATTAGCTAATTCTGATACATTTCACCTGCCAGTTCAGCTAGTTCTCCTTGATTACCTTCCTACTGCTGTTTTCCCTTCCCATTGCCTCCCTGTTTAGACCCGTTTGAACGCTGTGCAAACAGAATGCTCAAATGTGCACAGAGCTGCTTTTTCCTGGTTTAACTTCCTTTTTCTTCCTATACAACCCGGTGCGTGGTGCGAACATCCGCTTACACTTTGTAAAGAGTGCTAGGCAGGTTTAGACACACCCTAGCTTAACTGTGCTATGCTTGGAGCTATCCCGAGCCACAGGTCTCCAGTCCACTTACAGTATGCCTGATACCCCCCCACCCATGATGTCACCTATATCCTAGTCTTGCACCCAGCTATTTAAAATCTTACACTTTTGGGACCTGCCTCACACCCTGGGAAAATCTGGGATTCACTAACCCTTACCTCATTTGCATAGGATTGCCTACTAATGTATAGTTACATGACCTACACTGAACCTCCCCCCTTAGCAACCATTACTCACTGGCCAGGTTGTCTTCTGACTGCCATTGACTTGCATGGCAGAATACTGATTCTAGTTAGAATGCTTATTTTAGGTTTATTTTATTAATTTTCCCCCAATCCCGTTTGCGTGTGGCTGCCCTATGCTTAACCAGGCGAGATCGGCTTAAAGAAAATTAAAAGTTCTTTATTTTTTTATTTTTACATTTTGCAATGCCATTGGCCTTCTACTTGGACATTGGCATGCTTCCTCAATGATATGCAGCCTTTATTTGGAGCTGTCATGGCTCCGTTTTGTAGATTGTAGAACTGTACTCAGTTACTAATCAAGTACATTTCTGCACAATGCACCTGCACGGATGGCTGCCAGCTTCCTGGATCACATATTACCCTCATTTGCATGATTTTCACCTGCAAATGAGAGTAATTTGCATACATGAGCTCGGTCCGTGCATGATTAGGCTAAGAGTTCACGTGCACTTCCCGGAAGCTCGTTCCTGGATCGCACGTCAGCCATATTGCCAAAACTAGCTCTTAAACTAATCCTGCACACTATAAATGGCTTCATAAATCCGGTGGAACATCTATTAGTCTGTATAACAGGAGGAAGAAAATCATGCCAAAAATTATGAGGTGTAGCACCTAGTAGGATAAAAACACTTAACTGTATAAAGGCACCCGAAACCTGCAGGTCCACACAACAGAAGAATTTATTCCAAGTCACAAACAAACACAAGGCACATAAATAACTTTGTAAAACCAATTCCCCTCACGTTTTCTTCTTACAAAACTTCATCAGATAGGCATATACTGTACAGGTGATCATATAAATACCTTTCCAAATTAAAATTACCCAATGGAAAGCTTAGATCTGCTAAACTGTGAATAACAGTTTCACAAGGACAATTTATGAAGTCATAGGTGTTTTGCTATTTTAAATTTTAAACATTGCATTTTAATACTGTATTTTATATTATATTACATTTATATAAAAATTTTAGTCTGTACTAGCGGTAGTGGTGATGCGGTAGTGTTGTCGCCCCACAGCAAGACGTTGTCCTGTTCGATTCTCAGCTAGAGCGTCTTCTGTGTGGAGGCATGCGTGAATGAGCGTGCCTTCGATGAAGGTTGTGCATCAGGGCTGGTAACTCGGCACATAAAAATCCACTACAAAACATTAGCAGACCGGAGTTCCGCTGTGGTGACCCCTAACTGTGATAAGCCGAAAGACACAACAACTAGTCTATGTGATGTCATTTTATTCATATAGTCTCCACTAGATGGTGCCATTTCATTCTATTTGTTTTTCATACATTCACTTTTACTAAAACTTTTATTTGTTTTAAGCAATGAGATTTTAAGTGTTTTAAATACTTATTAGTGTGGACATACGACATCTATATATACTCCATTTGATATACTTTTTATACAATAACAGTTCAAGACTGCTTTTATATATTTTGTTTAACTTATACACGTTGCATTTTAGAGTTAATTGATGAATGCTTTCCATTGGGTAATTTTAATTTGGAAAGGTATTTATATGATCACCTGGACAGTATATGCCTATCTGATGAAGTTTTGTAAGATGAAAACGTAAGGGGAATTGATTTTACAACATTATTTATGTGCCTTGTGTTCGTTTGTGACTTGGAATAAATTCTTCTGTTGTGTGGACCTGCTGGTTTCCGGTGCCTTTGTACAGTTTAATAGTTTTACTTTTGGGCACTTTACCACTTTCTTTTTGGTTATTAGTTTTTGTTTTGTGGTTATGGAATCACTGGCCGGGTCTACCACACTTAACAAAGAAAATGGACCTAGAGAAAGTGAACTGGGTGAGCTGCGGAAGCTCATTTGCCAGTTAACTCAACTGGTGGGGCTTTTGATGCCCCTTAGCCAATCCATGACCTTGTTTGCAATAGGAGCTTCACTGCCAGGCAACCAGGAAGGATTTAGACAGTCAGCTTTGAACAAAGGAACAGACAGCTGTAATGGGTTAACCAAGAATGAAAATTTAGTTCTGCAGCCCAGCCAATGCCAGCAACGGAGTTTGGAAGGATTTCCCTGTATTTCCCTTGCTACAACCAACACAGACATAGCAGATTAAATGAATGCATGCAAACACAACTCAGTGCCTGAAGAGGAAGTATGCCCAAGCAACACAAACCAGACAGGTACTAAAAGACTTTTCAAAGACATTTTGGACTTAAAAATTGACTTTAAAGAACAAGCACAAGTCAGTACAAGTAATGGTTCCTATGCTAATATGCTTTTTATCCTAGATAATTTGTTGTATAAATACAAGGCATGGGAAATGGATAATGCTTATTTAAAGCACTGTCTACATTTCAACATTGTACCTAAAGGCATAAGAGTATGCAAGTACCCTAACAATGTGAAGGAAGGTTCACAGTTTCATCAGGATTTATTAATGGCTTTTGATAGATGTGGTGCTGACATAATGAGAGCTATAATTACAAACAATGAGGTAGAGATGGAAAACATTTTTAATCAGACTGAAACCACTAACAATAATGTTGTGAATGATTTACTTTTCAGCATAGACACTGAAAAGGAGAAATATTTCAACATGTTGAATTGTATTGAGTTAAAATGTAAGAAGGTACAGGAGAGGAAATATAAGAAAATTGAGAGGGATATGAATGAGTATAGTCACAATACTCATTAACCCCAAACCCAAAGCTTTTAGAGCAAACAGTAATTACAATAAACATTTTTTCAGGGGGGAAAACAAAGGAAGATGGGCATATATTGACATTAACATTGAAGACCACCAAGAAAGTTTAAACATACAGGACCCTTTAGAATTTCCACCTCCGAGGAGGTCGGAAAGACTAAAGAAAAAGGAGCCTGTGAATTACAAGTTTGGGAATCAGATTCAGAAGGGGTGGGAGCACTAGACAGAACCTATTGGAGATAGACCCACAGGATGGAATTTTACAAGAAGGCTGCATTTTACCTACAACAGGTTTAACATATTTAATTACACTAATATTACTATTACTAAAGGACATTTTAACCTGTTTTTAAAAGGTTTTATTTTTATACCCAGGGTCAAAGCAAACATTATGAATTTATTAGTTGATTTTAAACTATTTATCAGACAGAAAAATGTAGAAGTATTTTTTAATGGACAGGAGAGAAGAAACACGCAGAACCCTCTAACTAAGAGAAATACTTTTAACCCACCTCTACACCCTCAGCTCAGAAATGTTGAACTATTGGTGGAAAAAGAGTTAAGGGAACAGCTTATGTACAATAAAGTGACTTCAAACCTTACAATGGAGGCGAGTAATATTTTACATGAATCTCAGGAAAATAAAAAATCTTAGAATTATGAAACCTGGTAAGGTTGGGGAGATGTTTTATTGGATCATATTGTATACAAAGGAAAAATGTCTGAGATATTAGTGATGAAGAAACTTATGCTAGAGTATCTTTGAATTATGTTAATATTGCTTACAAGAAAATATTCATGTGTTTGAATGATTTATTGCTAGAGGGGCTCATTGATATGGAGACATACAGTTTTTTAAAGGTTGAAAAACCCAGAGTCCCCTCCATTTTTGGTATACGCAAGGTGCACAAAAACAGCTCTGACCCACCCCGCAGGCCCATTGTCTTGGCTGAAGGATCACTAACTGCACCGTTAGCTAGATACATAGATTCAAAACTAAAAGATATACTCCCGGAAGCGGCAGTTTAAGAGTAGGATGGCAGCGTGCCATGCATATTAATGCAAGAGCGCTGCCTGAGCTCAAAATCCTACATGGAGCCAGGATGAGTGCAGGGGGGATGCCTGAGAGCAGAGTTCTAAGAATAAACATGCCCCTGCAAAGTAGAACAGAAGAAAGTGTCAATAAATGAGCAAGACCACTCATAGGTGTCCGCATATCCCCACCAACAGTCCCTATGTGTTCAACAGCAACAGTACATTTAAATAAAATGAAGAAACTTTTTTTTTTTAAACCCCGAGTACAGCTAACCATAGGTGCATGGGTTTGACCTTCGCTTAGCTACGGTTAAAGCAGTTGAAAAGGCTGAAGAGGATAACAAGGAATATATATGCAAATGAAGCAGCATAGCAATAGTGTAGTTGTTAGAGCATCTGCCTAATGAACAGGCATTCCCTGTTCGAGTCCCACTGCAGCACATATCACTTTCCATGTGAAATCTGTATATGAACATATTTTTACATCTTTTTGCCATATAACCTACATAATAACATTTAAATGTGAACTGGAGTACTGCATTAAATGCACATGTGAAGTGTCAGCGTCATAATGAATAAGGCACTAGTAAGCAGGTTTAAGCATAAATAAGCAGTAGTAAGCATATATGAGCACTAGTAAGCATGTTTAAGTGCGTTTGCACAGGAGTAAGCATTGCCTACACAGATTAAGCAAAGTAGAAGCTAAGAGAGTATAAGAAACTGTAACCAGAGGTTAGTAGTGCTTACCATCGCGCAAACCCTTGCAAACCCACTTACAACTGCTTTAAATTGCCTTAATCACTCTGTACCCAATGGCCCATGTTCTGCCCAACAACAAAATAAACTGCCGCTGCAAGATTCAAACTCAGGACCCTATACACTATAGTCACAGTAGTTAACCACTAAGCCATCATAGCAGCAGATATGAATGAGGTATCAGCAAACTAATCCTCACCAGAGGAAAATCAAACAAAACGTTAACTGAATCTATGTACAGTGTGAATTGGTATAACCTGCTACATAACATAAATATGTGACCTGGAGTACTGCAGTAAGTATAGATTTGAAGTGTTATTGTAATAAAGTGTAGAAGTCCCCAGGTCCCCATACAGTGTATGTACTCATGAATCACGGATACCAGACACATATATAACCTGTAATGAACAATAAACCACTGCCAAAGTTAACTATTAAGCAATGCCAACCGCAGCACAGCTCAACTTAGTAAGTGTAAGCAATGTGTAGGGAAGCCAATTCAATCTGCTCAGTGGTATACCTCATTAAACAATGCCAACCTTAGCTAAGCAGGTTTGCCCATAGCTTAGCCTTTTCAAAACCGGCCAATCACAGAAAAGTGCGGAGAAATCAGCCCTACTTAAACCCAACAGGTGGGAATACAGCTCATAACTGGTTGTAGCTTCCCCTTGCAGACATTATGGCAGTAAGGGGAGAAGGAGTGCGCTTCTGGGTGCAGCGCTGGTGCATCCAGGAGTCCAAGGTCATGGCTGGACTCCTAGTTAAAGACCATGCAAAGAGACTGCTGCAGGACCAGTACCAGGGCTCCCAATATAGGGTGGAGGCCTTGGACCACCTCGCCCTTGACCTCACCAGTGCCATTGGCATATCTCAAACTGGTGAGCAGGTCAGACACCACTATGCTGATCTGAAGTGGCGGAAGGGGGACCTCTTGGAGGAGTGGCTCCAAGAGGCTAGAGCATCAGGGGATGTCCCAGCTGTGTATAAGTATCTGTCCACTACCTGTTTAATAATGGCCAGCTCAGGAATATCATGGATAGGTATGGCTAAATATTCCTCTTATGTCCACCACAGCTGCAATAGAGTGGGCCGCGAACCACGAGGCCCATATCTTCTGCCTGGCGTGGTTACGACATGAGGTAAGTCAGTAATACTCATGCTTTTACTGTCATAGGAAATAAAAATAAAAGTAGTAGTAAAGTAATTGCTAGTATAAAACCTGTATTGTTCAAGGCAAGTACTGCATACACTAGAGAATATGGCAGGAAGAGTCTATTATTGTTAGTATGGCAATAAAAGTGTAATAACCTGACAAAACAGGTCTAACAGTTGGACTGTATGTTTATATTCAGGTATCATATTGTAATGTAGATTTGCAGTCATGTAATACTACTGTAGTATTAAGCACTGTTACCCACATGATGCACCATAATGTTAATGTGTAGCAATGCCTGTATATGGCAGGTGTAATCCCCAGAGGTCATTTAGTAAAACTGAGAGACACATAGAGAGTAAACAGGGAAAATGCAGATAACAAAACCCAAATAGCACCTGCAACTGAGATGTGAACTGTTGTTTTATTAGCACACACAGCCACGGTATGAATCCTACCAGTGGTAGTAGTCTGCATACAGAATTATACAGCACGACTGTACAGATATGTCCAGACTGTCTATTAAAGGGGCCAATATCTAATGCCTATCAACATGTCCCCCTGGGAAATCAGTGGGATGATCCCAGATGTATAGGCAGCAAACAGGAAATACAACTGAATGACACACATCTATGGCAACAAATCTGGCACACTAGAAACTCCCCAATATCTTATTCTGACTAAGAAGCCATGTATTTCCCATTCACACCCCAACCTGTTAAGCTGTGGTCAAAGTCTGTACAGTAACAGAGTGAGATGTATGTGCATAATACTAATGTGTAATCTGGAACCTTGTGTGGCAACAGTCAGGTAATGCTAACAAGCATTGCTCCCACAGGGACGTTGGATACGAACACTGTGCTGTGAAATACAGACCAATATAACCTGTACTGATACTGTCCACCCTGGTATTGTAGGGGATTGTGAGTGTTGCAGATTCTCTGAATAAGAAAGTATCAGTGGTCACTGTCAGCCACACTGTACTACATAATATAATGGTGAAGGAAAGCATGTACATGTGTGTGTCAGGTCACTAAAGGTGAAAGACAGCAATAGTCTAGATATGTCCAAGCAACCAGCATGTGGTCAACACATGGCCAGAGTCTGTGCAGAAAGAGTTGGATAGGATAGTGCAAAACATCAACCTGGAATCCCACCGTATGTGTACAAACAGTTAGTCAGTGTTAACAAATATTCCCTCAACATGTAAACCAGGTAAGAGGTCTATACTGCAGGTAAAACCGGTTCAACTGTAGTGATGTTGACAGCCATATCAGTCCCCAATATAGGTCTATAGGGTAGTGTAGTAACACTTGTAAGGTACAGATAACAGCACTGACTAGGAAAGTAATGTGCAGTATAGGACTATATTATTTGTTAACTGACAACTTTCTCTCCCCCCACCTTATCTTCAACAATAATCAACGTACCCTCCCCAACTGGTATGTACTGACTCTGATAATGGCCAATCGTTTGATAAATATCCTAATGGTTCCCATGCATGTGCCATATTGAATTATTCCAACATTGTTGGCACGGTGCCATCAATGTACCTTCTTGCTGTTCGTATTACCACTGTGGTCCTTTATATGCATGTGTTCTGTTTGCTATGCAACTGTTCCATATCTGGTGTCAGGGTAATGGGAATATCTATGCATGCTGTTATACCTAACCCTGGAATGTGTTGACTATAACTAACCCATATATGATGTTGAAATCTAAATACTATAGCACGCTTGGGAAGGCTGGTCCCAGTGAAGCCACCTGTCCCACCTCAGCTGGCCGAGGCACCGGGCACCAGCATGTCTGGGGAACCAATCCCGTAACTCCCTGTCTGTTAGTCCTGCACCACCTTCGGGTGGAACCACGGTCCTGCACCACCTTCGGATGGAACCGCCTAAAGGGATGGGGTTCGCCCCCCCGGGATTGGGCGTGGATAGGCACCATTCACCCATGGCCAGGTCGGGTTCGTGGTGGGCAGAATGATCAACAACCAGGTTGGTACGCTAGCTTGTGGGCCGCGTGTCACAATTAGAGAGTCATCCTGGCTCTGCGGCTCAGCCCCCAGCACAGCCACCTTTGGGGACGTGAAGGTGCAGTGGTGACTGCCCATGGGTGGGGACCTCAGTCCCACTGTTACCACTAGGGGGCTTGTGGGCTTCTGATATCCCAACAGCCCTCCGCATCAAGGTGTTTACCCCCCACATGTATCATATACCGCCCCGTATGCGTCTTGTGTGCCTTGTCTGTTAACCTACCCAACCTACCTCCCCAAATATACCTGCTACCCCTCCCCAACATCCCACTCCCACCTGAAAAAAAAGGGCAATCTGTTCCCACAAAAAAATCTCGCCCCATGCATAGCTGTCCATTTTGCACACATGTCCACTGGACACATGTAATCTGTTCTAATTGGCATCACAATGAATTATTGTTGTTCTCACCCCTCTCCCAGAGGTTTGAGTGTCCAAATCTACCTCCAAATACAGTGTATATGCACAGCTGTTGCTGTATAACAAATTGGCAGCTATGGACCTTCCCTACACCCTTTCTGCACATCCCTAGCTATTTTCCATACTGTCATTCCCTTTTTGTGCCCCTTCACCATTTTCCTATCAACCCCTTTTTCTTTTCTTTTAAAGGAATTAGCGTAGGGGTAAGTGGGAGTAAGCACTTTTAAGAAGCAGTAAGCGGGATTAAGCCTGTTTGCACGGGTGTAAGCAATGCCTACACAGATTAAGCAATTCAGGAGCTAACTGAGTATAAGAAACAGTAACCATAACTTAGAAGTGCTTACTGTCATGCAAACCCACGCAAACCCGCTTACAACTGATCAAAAGTGCCTTAATCACACTGTATCCAACGGCCCTTGTTCTGCCTAGAAACAAAATAAACAGCCTCTGCTAGGATCAAATCCAGGGCCCTGCACACCATAGTCAAAGGGATTTACCACTAAGTCATCTTAGATATACATATCATTGATGTATTCACAAACATATCATCCAGCCCAGCCATTCAACAATACAGAGAATGTATTCCAACATGTAGATGTATGTGTGTGAGTAAATATATTAATGTCTAAACAGGTACAACATGTTGATATATGTATATATATATATATATATATATATATATATATATATATATATAGATATATATATATATATATATAAATATATATGAACTCAAAGATAGGTGTATAAGAGTGGCAAAAAAACACTAAAAACAGTCAAAGCACCACTCACAGTAGCCAAACCTGGACCAAATTTAGCAAACTTATTCTTCCACAACCGATGTCAACCAATGTACAAATACTCCAAGTACAAAAAAGTAGTCAAGCGCTTTCGTCGTGAGACTTCATCAGAAGTTCTGATGAAGTCTCATGACGAAAGTGCTTGACTACTTTTTTATACTTGGAGTATTTGTACATTGGTTGACATCGGCTGTGGAAGAATAAATATATATAAACATATAAACATGCAAATGCTTACATCGATAGATATATATCATCACATTAACATGTCTAAATATATACGGCAGTTTTGATATATATATATATATATATATATATATATATATATATATATATATAGATATATATATATATATATATATATATATATATATATATATATATATATATATAGATATATATATAGATATATATATGCATATACACATATATAGGTATATACGGACATACATCTGTAGATAACAATGGGGAAATAACAAAAGATATATGTCCTAATGCACCATTAATGGGGTTGAGAGGCCCCACACAATATACGTCTGGTACGAAAAGGTATACCCCCCAGACAAGAACGACCCCCCTGTAATACAGTTCCAAGTGTTGCAGATCCCATAACCAGGACCAGACACGAAATGGCCATCCCTAGGATACATATACACAGACACAAATATGCAGATACAGGTATATATATATATATATATATATATATATATATATATATATATATATATATATATATACATATATATAGATATATATGTAACTACACAGACACACACAGAGATTTGTACAGTAATATACATATGTAGTATGTGCACACAATATGGAGCAGCCAATATTCCTACAGTCATCACCTTACCAACTGGAGACTGTATGAGCCACCCATACGAATGACATTCATAGCCTGCAACATATACCCACAGAGATATCAAAGGGTATAACACCACACACAGGTGTGCATAAATTAATATCAAGGCTCTATCTGTGTACTATGACAGTTGTATATGCCATGTCATATAGCTGTTTAGACACTGACATCGATATGAACAGTGTAATGCAACTGTGAAACAGTTATACTAAGACAGTTGTCTGGAAAGTGTGACATATGTTGTTGTCCAGGCCGAGGCCTTCAAGTGGTACATTAGTAATGACAGACTGGGCCACAGCATACCAAACAATCAACAGTACGTAATACAGATGTATAGGTCAGCAGCCTCTATCTACACTCTGTACACAATCGCTAGGGGGTACAGACCCCAGTTGACACAATGGTATGTATCTGTTACATAACAAGGCATACCTGACACCATCACAATAACATTGACAAACAGAACATCCCATATGGCAGGAGGCAGTAGGCCTGCATTTATCCAAGGTGGATTGTATGGTAAAGTACATACAGATACCTTAAGGCAGCTTATCCCAGATATCCACACATGTTGTAACAGTCTAGGTTAGTCATGGTGCACCCCCCTACACTCACTGATACTGGGCCATATACATACACTGGCCTCTGGAGTGCATTAGGGCACACATGTATTGTGTAGGTGAAGCTCACACATATATGGTCCCTACCTCCCAGTATGTGTGGGGGACACAGCAGCAGTGGAGTGATGGCAGGAATGACAGCATGACATACACACAGCCCACTACATAAAAAACCCTGACAGCATGTCATATGTGCAAAGCATGGTATGTAGGTGGATAACAGAGGCTGGAACACTGGCACAATTGTGTAAAACTGTTGTCATACAGAAAGCAAGATATGTATATGTATATGTGTATAAATCTATATGGATATATGTATAGTTATATATAGATATATGTTCACCATATGTGCTGCACATGGAGTGGAGCCCTACCTCAACCCCAATAGCCCAATCCTCTCAGTGCAAGGGGATGTCATGTATGTAGTGCAAGTATATTTGTAGACTATTGCTACTGTAATAGAGATTGTTTTCACAGAAATGGTGTGTGTGGGAGGCCACATCTGCTGTTAACATGTGCACCATTGGCTACTTACAGACATCCTAAGGTCATCATAGTACAGTACCACTGCTAGCACAGTAATGCCCCTGTGGACTACAGCTGCGATATTTGTCCAATATATGTGGACAGTCTAACACACTCGGGTCAGTCCAAGGGTATACACAGAACCCCTTCATGCAAGACATGTGGACCAGGCCTGTAAATGTGGATGGTAACAGCCATGTAGATGGGTATAACATGTACATACTGGTATACATTTGCCCCCATAGGTTATGCATTCATACACCCCTGTCTGTCCTGCCACATAATATCTGCTGGTACACAGGTGCCATGGCCACATACTATCCACTAGTTACTGACATACATCTGAACAGCATCCCACTGCTTTGTCTGACATACATGACTGTTATGGTGGCCAGGCAGCAGTACATCTGGCAAGTATCTTGACATGACATCTCACTGGATAGGTACAGTAAGCTGCTAGGTATGTAACAAAGCACAGTGCAGGCTACAGGCAGACTGACTCAACACTGGGCTACATCTCCTATGTGGGAATACACATGTACCTGCATAGATAGCAGGCTCTACAGGCATGTTGCATCACAGAGTAACATACACCTGTGTGAAAGTGCATAACCACAACCAATGTGAACACAGCCACAGCCGCATATGGTAAGCTAGCGAACTATTACAGTATATGGACTATCTGATGTATGCCATCCTCATATGAGCCACTCACACAACAACCCTACATATACTGGGCTGCTACACAGTGTGGTCCTATGGCTGTCTGTGGTTTGGGACATGTGTGTGTTCACCCCTACAAACATGTAAGCTTATAGGGTGACATACAGTGGAGCAGCATGTGACATCAGTTAGAACAGGACCAAGATCAATGACATCTACCATAGTCTCTACACAGGTCAAGGTACATATGCACTATACACACACTGTTGACATTTACCAGACTTACACATACTTCAGCAATGTACACACAACCACAGAATGCCCAGGCTATGTCCTCAAATATCACCCCTACTTTACATAACATGTATAGCAGTCTGATATCTCACTGGCTTGTTATCAGATATGTTGTCATTGAATATGGTGTACAGAACATATGCACCCCCTACTGCATGACATATGTGCAAAGGTTGACAGGGTTGTAGCTGGAGGCACAAATACAGGGCCAATATTGACATGTCACTGTGATAACCTCATACATTATCTGTCGTAACAGGGTTTGATGCAACATATGTCCTATGAGGGATATGACGTCAGTATCTCTCCCAGCTGTCACCATCTACTGACTGCAATCCTCACACTACCTTCTGCAGTTCAGAGATAGGTGCTCTGTGGGTAACACAAGGAACCACACATTGCCCAGTCTGCAGATAACCCTACAGATGGGGATTCCTCATAACCATAGCACTGACATGACAAGTATTAAAAAATATAGGACAGCCATATCCACATACACCCTGTTAAACCAATATTACCCCAACTGCAGTATAGCAGCACTTACAGTCTGTAGTCAGGACAGGCACAACCCCCTTCTGTGTTTTGGCCTGTATCCACAGTGTATGCTGTCAGAGGTAAGTCCCCAATCCATCTGTGATGCTGTTTGCCAAACAACAGATCTAGTTCCTGCTTACAGTGAATGAAAAGCCAAACAACAACATGTTGTTCCTAGATACTGGAGTGTGTTTCCATGCAATTGGCTATGGGAATGTTACCACAGCTGTTCCACATGCAATTAGCTAGAGGAGGGCTGTAATCCATGCAGAGGCCATCAGCTGATCATGAGCATCACTGACACTACACATGCCGCTGCCTAAGCAAAGCATGTGTAAGTCTCCACATCCACTAGAGAGGGAGTGAGAGAGGCAGAAAGAGGCAAAGATAAGTTAGGGTGGGTTGGGAGAGTAAAAGGTAAGCATGTTTGTGTCACACACCTACCAGTCCAGTGTATCAAACCCGTGACTGACTATGTACTGATATGACATCTGTTATCCCTGCATGGTGGATATTGTGATTTTATGCTAGGGGCACCATATAAGAAATATTAAAATCACACTCAACATTGAGTCTAGTTGTTACACACTCACAATTACCTCCACACAGAACATGAACAACAAACAACACACCTGTCACATCTGGGATTAGAACCTCTACTTAACTAATTTTTACACTACAGCACTATACCATTATAGAACACAACATAGAGATTACTGGAGTTCTCTTTCCCCAAAGTTTTATTTCACAGTAAGTGACAGCAGGATTGCCAAAGTAAGGTGAATGAATTGTAGTGAGTGTGACTAGCCAAACATGTATTGCTCTTTACACAGGCATAGGAACAGAAACAACAGCATCCACAATTCCCACGTGTGAGAATAGAACCCCTACCAAAGTTTTATATCACGTAACAGCATTATGCTGTTATAGCACACACCACAGAGACTGCTGGAGTACCCTTTCCCCAAAGGTGTACTTCACAGTGATAGTGATTAACATCAGCAGGATTGCAAAAGTAGGGCATTTGCATTGTATTGAGTGTGACTAATCTAAATTGCCCTAATTAGTCTGTATGCATTGACTGTTGTTCTGGCCAGAACAAAGTTAAGCTGCCTTGGCAGATCATGAACCCAGGACCCTGTATACTATAGTCACTAACCACTAAGCCATCACAACAGTACATGAGACTGTGGTTTCACCAAACTAATCCCACCACAGGCTAATCAAACTGAACATGTGAAAGGAATGTTTATACAGTTGTCCATAAAAGACCTCCCCAAGGCTATCTTCATGCTAATCAAGGCAAAAGTGACAATGTTTGTGGCACCCATGGAGACAGGAGTTGACAGTTCAACTGATGAATCCTGCACTAAGGCACTGTATGAGCACAGCCACTTGTGCATGATTCCTGACATCCCACATAGAACCATAACGCTCACCTCCCAAATAAGCAAGCCAGTCTGGTGGTCTCCTGCCATTAACAGAGTATACAACAGATGGTAGACACTGTTGAAGAAAAAAGGATAATCCGAGGATGCAAACAACTCCCTTACCAGACCCAGTAAGACGTTGAGATCCCTCATGGAATCCTCCAAAGCTGGTTATGTAACTAAAATCACCACAGATTCCACAGACAACCACAAAGCATTCTATAGTTATGTCTGAGTTCTAAGTGGCAATGTTCAGAAGTGCTCAGAGCTGCAACAAAATGGCATTACAGAGACTGCACCCACGGAATGTGACAATATCCTGGCATATTGATTTAGTGCCTCATTCACCCCTCTCACCCTCAAATGGGCCCATGTCAATATGGAAAGAATTCCATTTCTCAGTAATCACGGCCACACAGGCAGAAACCACAATATCCACAGCTAAGAATACAGCATCCATGGGACCAGATGACATCCTGGGCTGTGTACTACATGACCTACAAAATGAAATGGCAACTCACCTAACTGTCATGTGTAATCATAGTCTCACATCAGGCCTGGTTCCCCCTGAGTGGCGCACAGCTGCAGTTATCCCACTCCACAAGGAAGGATCCACCTGTGATTCCTGGAACTACCGTCACATCAGTCTGATGAGCCTGATCTGCATGGCCATGGAATGCATTATCGGGGATGTTTTGAATGCAGACATTGGCAACCCTCAAACACTGGACCCCACACAGAATGGGCTCATGGAGGGCCAGTCTTGTCTCCTGAAACTGATTGACTGCTTTGACTCAGTCTGTATAGCTGTTGAAGAGGGTAAGGTAGTCCACAAAGACTATGTGGACCTTGCCAAGCCCTTCAACACCATCTCCCAGTCTGGAAACATAGATTAACATACTAATCTGGCCATACATCCCTATGCCACTTGATAGTTTGCCACATGGCTTACTGACAGAACCCAAACTGTAGGTGTAACTGACTCCAGATCCATCTCCAGACAAGTCACAAGTGGAGTACCTCAGGGTTCATTCCTGGGATCACTGTTGTTTGGCATCTACATCTCTGAAGTACAGGCCAGCAGGACGGGACTCTGGCTAACAAGGGTAACAGATGACTGCAAAATGGGAGTCATTATGAGACTGACTGTACTGCATGATATGTTACTGATACCAGCCTGACATCATACAGGTGGGATGGAGTACTGTTAACATCTTGTGCCATTGCCATGTAAGATCCTAGTTATGGGATCTGCAATGGTTGGTAGTGTATTGCAGGACAGATGTGTTTGGCTGTGGAGGGGGGATTCCTATTCGTGCATGACATATGTTGTTTGTGGCTGTCAACCCCATTAATGGTGCATGTGGATATATATGTTTCTACTATGTTCCCACTTTATCTACAGATGTATGTCCATGTATACCTATATAGATATAAATATCTTCTTACATATGTGTGTATATATATATATATATATATATATATATATATATATATATATATATATAAATTTACATAGATCAATATGTTGCATCTGTTTAGACATTAATATATTTTCACACACACATACATCTACATGTTGGAATGCATTCTCTGTACTGTTGAATGACTGGGCTAGATGATATGTTTGTGAATACAGCAGGGTTATGTATATCTGAGATGGCTTAGGGGTAAATCACTTTGGCTATGGTGTGCATGGTCCTGTGTTCGTGCCCAGCAGAGGTGGTTTATTTTGTTGCTAGGCAGAACAATCGCTGATGGATACAGAGTGATTAAGGCACTTTAAAGCAGTTGTACGCAGGTTTGTGCGGAGGTAAGCACTGCTAAAGTCTGGTTACAGTTTCTTATACTCAGTTGGCTGCTGAGTTGCTTAACCTGTGTCAGCATTGCTTAGCTACGTGCAAACCCACGCAAACCTCCTTACAACTGCTTTAAAGTGCCTTATTCACTGTGTATCCAATGGGCCATGTTCTGCCCAGCAACAAAATAAACAGCTCTTGCAAGGCTCAAGCCAAGGACCCTACATACCATAGATAAAGTGCTTTACCACTAAGCCATGCCAGATACAAAAAGATTTTATCTTTTCAGAAACATATCATCCAGTCCAGTCATGCAACAGTACAGAGAATGTATACCAACATCTAGATGTATGCATGTGTAAATATATTAATATCTAAACAGATATAACATATCTAGATATATATATATATATATATATATATATATATATATATATATATATATATATATATATATATATATATATATATATATATATATATATATATTAAATTCTAAAACTATATATATATATATATATATCAATATATATGCACATATATACATGCATATGCCTAAATCGACACATATATGTGCCTACACCTGTATGTCTACATAAACACATCATGTTACATATATGTATGTAGATATATATCTATGTAGGTATATACGGACATAGTTTTATATATATATATATATATATATATATATATTAGCATATATATATATAAATCTATATAGGTATATATGGCCATACATCTGTAGATAGAAATGGCAGATTAACAAATACACATATGTCCACATGCACCGTTAATGGGGTTGAGAGGCCCCACACACTATATGTCATGTATGAATAGGCATCCCCCCACAGCCAAACACGTGCCTGGCCTTGATGTCACATGTATGGGTATGGCTTTGCACCCCACTTTCTCAGCTAATTTACATCTGTTATCCCTGTATGGTTAACATTGTGATAGTAGGGCCACCATAAAAGAACTAAGCAAAAACCCCTCCACAGGATACAAGTTACAAACACAAACACAGACACATCTGTCATGTCTGGGATTTGAACCCCTACCTAACTAGTTTATTACACTACAGCACTATGATGTCTGGGAGTTGAACCCCTACCTAACTAGTTCATTACACTACAGCACTATGCAGTTATTGTACACGCCATGGACATTACTAAAGTACGTTTTCTCCAGAGGTGTATTTCACATTGAATGACATCAGCAGGATTACTAAAGAAGGCCATTTCAACTGTACTGTGAGTGACTAGCCTAAAATGCATTGTTCCCTACATAGACAGTGAGACACACACAAAACATCCACAACTGACATGTACGGGTATAGAACCCGTGACCGAGGTCTATATCACACCACAGCATGGAGCAGTTATAGGTTACACCACAAGGATTACTACAGATCTTTTTTCCACAAGGTTGTATTTCACAATGAATGACATCAGCAGTATTGTCAAAGTAGGGCATTTGAAATGTACTGTGAGTGACTAGCCTATACTGCATTGCTCCATGCACAGACACTGGAAGGCACACCAAACATTCAAAACTGCCATGGGTGGAGATGGAACCCTACGACAGTTCTCAATCACACTACAGCAGTACGCAGTTACAGGACACACTGCAAAGATTACTGAGCTACAGCTTTCCCAGAGGTGCAGTTCTTTGTGGGTAACATCAGCAGCCTTGCCAAAGTTGAGTACATGAATTCTAAGGAGTGTGAATACCCTAAAAAGTATTGTTCTCTACTCAGGCAAAGACAGACGGACAAGCAGATTCATGCACATGCACAGTTGCCAAGTCTGGGGTTGGAACATCTACCTAACTACTTTATTACACTTCAGCAGTATGCAGCTACAGGACACGCTATGGAGATTACTGGGTTTCACCTTTCCCAGAGGTGTTTGTCTAGGTTAGTGACATCAGCAGCCCTGCCACACACACACACACACACACACACACACACACACACACACACACACACACACACACACACACACACATAGTTGCTAGGTTTGGGGTTAGAGCACCTACCTAACTACTTTATCACACTATAGCAGTACGTAGTTACTGGACGCACTATGGTGATTACTGGGTTATGATTTTCCCAGAGGTGTATTTCTAGGTGAGTGACATCAGCAGCATTACCGAAGTTGAGTATATGATTTATATGGAGTGTGAGTAGCCTAAAAAGCATTGGTCTCTATTCAGTCAGACATACACACAAACACAATTGCCAAGTTTGGGGTTAAAACACCTACCTACTTTACCACACTACAGCAGTACGCAGTTACAGGATGTGCTACGGAGATTACTGTGCTTTGCTTTTCCAGATGTGTATTTCTAGATGAGAGACATCAGCAACCTTGCCAAAGTTGACTATATGAATTGTATGGAGTGTGAGTAACCTAAAAAACATTTCTTTCTACACAGTCAGACACACACTCACACAATTGCCAAGTATAGGGTTAGAACTACTACCTAACTAGTGTATCATTACAGCAGTACAGAATTATGGGATACGCCATGGAGATCACTGAGCTACAGCTCTCCCAAAGGTGTATTACACATTGGATGACCTCAGCAGGCTTGCAATAATACTGCTATGGGGGGGCGGTGTGTGCATGGGCCATAACCCATTCATGTAGAGGTTGACATGCCACATGCAGGCACACATGGGGTCATATGTCACGGGTACTTGTATACAGCTACTAGATGACTACTTCCTTGTATAGTCATGTTGCACAGCTGGCACATGTACCACATAGTCTTTCATGCTGACAGATTCTGGTGGCTAGTATCTGCAGTAAGTGACATCTGCACCTCATGTGTTTGGAGCCCTTTGGCTGTGTGCTGGGTGTGACAGGCCCAGATGATTCCTTGTCATGGTCACCCTCTTCCACACATCTATGTCCATCTACCTTTGGCTTATTATAGTGTGTTGTCCTTACATATGTGTCTGTATTCCTATCCACTGTGTGTGAACGGCAGGAGTGGTGCATACTGACATGTGTCTGCACTAAGTCCTGCGACTGCCAGATATGTCTGGTCCATTAATGTTTGCAGACATGGCCTTCATGTGTTTAAGTGTGTGAGCATGCCCAGTATGACCTTTCAGTATGTTGTTGACTGACATTGCCTTCATTCTCTAAGCATGTGAGCATGCCCAGTATGGCCATCTGTATTTCATGTGTGGATCAAGTCCAGATAGTATGTACTGTGGTGCTGACCTTTTTATTGTACACCGACAGGTAGCATGCTGTGTCTGCAAAGTATCCATCGGTCATTTGGCATTGACTGTTCATACATTTCTGCATAGTGGGGGGGACACCTGACTGTTTCTACATTTCTAATTTGGAGTTTGGGTGGGGCACACCTGACTGTTACTATAAGTGTACGTAGGATGGGGGGCACATCGGACACTTGTACACATTTGCTAGGACTGTACTGGTATGTCAGGTACTCCATTTCAGTCTGTTGTCTTACCTATTGTGCTGGCTAGAGGCATACCACTGTGCTACAGATCTTAGCTTTAATTACCTACATATTAGTTTCTGACTTCCTAGCCTTCACAACTTACATCCAACTGCCTGGCCTGCTGTAGTCTGTCTGTGTAGGCCTGGGGAAGGGGTTACCCATAGAGCTCATTCAGAGTCCATAGTACATCATTTGTTTGTGTCTGGCTACACCTGTCCTGCTGACTGAAACTGTTGTTGGATATGTGCACCTTCTTGACTGGCATGTATGGGTCTTATGGACACACAAGTCACTCAGCCCATTTCCTGCAGTGGGTTTTGTCACCCTGTGTAGTAATGGCTACTATGGTGACTCCTGGATGTGTTAAAGATGTCATGGTGCCACTATAAGTATCTACTGTCTGTTGCTATAACATTCGGCCACCCAATTCCCTTGCATGCTCACATCCATACCATAGCTACAGGTAACAACTCATTCTACTCCATATGGCAATTGGTAGGTTGATTGACTTACCTTGATGGTGTGCCAGACTTGAAGATGGTGCTGGAGGGCTGCCTATGTCAGATGCACATAGTACACTCCCTACACATGGTTGACCACAGGTAGTGTCATATTTGGCATCCCTTTTACTGTCTGTGTGAGTCAGAGAGAGGTGTCATTCCCTGGGTCCCTACTGTGTCAGTGCATATGCTATGTGTTGCCTCTTTGCCAAGGCCAGGGCATACTGGGCATGCCTCCTTCTGCCTACTGGGGTAGACTCAGGTTGTTCTTCCTCTGAGTCACTCTGTGCCTGTACAGGCCTTGACATTGGTGGGGGGTTGTGTCGCCCTGCCCCATGCTGTTCCTGCTGCAGCTGTTTCCACAGGATCATATTGTGTAGCATAGAACATAACTTAACAATTTGGATACATGTAGCTGGTGAATACTGAAAATCTCCACTGGATGTGTCCAGACACTGGAACCGTCACCCAAGCATCCCAAACACATGCTCTATTATATGTCTGGCCTGTGCTTGTGCCCCATTATGGAGTTGTTGTTCAGGTGTGCGTGCATTTCTGATGGGTGTCTTCATGCACGGCTCCAGTGGGTACCCAGCATCCCCAACTAGGTGGCCGTAGGGGATGTCCACATTGGCAAATCTGTGGTAAGGCTGTGTCAGATGCCATATGTGTGAATCGTCATAGCTTCCAAGGCAGCCAGCACACACATTCATTATAATGCCCTGGGCATTCCATATGACCTGGCAGTTGATGGAGGGCATGCCCCTGTGGTTGATGTAGGCCCTACCCTGCTCACCAGGTGGTGCGTTGATGCATATGTGCATGCAGTCTATAGCACCCACTACCCCAGGGTATTCTGCTATTTGGTGGAAGAGACACATATTGCTGGTCAACACCTCATGTGTCTTGAGGAAATATACGTGCTCACTGGCATGTGCTGCCATAGCATCCAGGAACTGGTGGAATACTCTGGATGCTGATGCCTGTGAGATCCCCATAATATCCCCAGTTATGCTTTGGGAGATACCTGTGGCTACTATACCTAGGCCTACACATACCTTGGTATCCACTGGGATGGTTTCCCCTCAGATAGTTTGGTGTGTCAGGTGTGGCTGGCACAGCTCAACAATTTGCTGAAGGAGGTCTCTTTCCAGTATCAAGCTCTCCACTATCTCCAGCTTAAGTAGCCCCTGGTAGGTTACCCTGGGTCTGTACACTCTTCTCCATCTCCTCACTGTGGTTTATTCAGCAGCATTCACATCCTCACCACCCTCAGCCTCTTGCACATGTTGTTCTATGTTGCCTGCTGCAGCCCTTCTCATTTTGTAGGTTTGTTTGTTAAAATTTCCCCGCCTGCATACACCGGTGGTGTAGAGTTTGGAAAACCAGAGGGGAAGGCGTTTGCTTAGTTTATAGTAGTGTTCTGGCCTGGGCTGGTCTGCTGTCTGTGTAATTGGCTGATTCTGATACATTTACCCTGCCAGCTAAGCTAGTTCTCCTTGAGTACCTTCCTACTGCTGTTTTACCTTCCCATTGTCTCCATGTTTAAGCCCATGTGCACGTCGTGCAAACAGAGTGCTCAAATGTGCACAGAGCTGCTATTTCCTGGTTTAACTTCCTTTTTCTTCCTGTAAAACGTGGTGCATGACGCGCACACCCGCTTACACTTTGTAAAGAGTGCTAGGCAGGTTTAGACACACCCCTTGCTTAGCTGTGCTAAGCTAGGAGCAATCCCGAGCCACAGGGCTCCAATCCACTTACAGTATGCCTGACACCCCCCCCCCATGATGTCAGCTATATCCTAGTCTTGCACCCAGCAATTTATACTCTTACACTCATGGGATCTGCCTCACACCTTGGGGAAATCTGGGATTCACTATCCTTCCCCACATTTGCATAGGATTTCCTGCTAATGCATAGTTACATGTTCCACACTGAGCCTCCCCCCTTAGCAACCATTAATCACTGGCTAGGTTGTCTTCTGCCTGCCATTGACTTGCATGTCAGAATACTGCTTTTAGTTAGCATGCTTATTTTAGGTTTGTTTTATTATTTTCCCCTTGATCCCATTTGCGCGCTGCTGCTCTATGCTTAAACAGGCAAGATCGGTGAAAAAAAATATTTTTTATTTTTTACACATTTTGCAATGCCAATGGCCTTCTACTTGGCCATTGGCATGCTTCATCACTGATATTCAGCCTTTATTTCGAGCTATCATAGCTCCGTTTTGTAGTTTGCAGAAATGTACTCGGTTACTAACCAAGTACATTTCTGCAGATTGCACTAGTCTTGCATGGATTATTGCAAGCTTCCTGGATTGCAATATCTCCTCATTTGCATGGATTCCTCCTGCAAATGAGGAGATTTGCATACCAGGGCTTAGTCCATGCAGGATTAGTGCTGGCGCTCTCATGCACGCCCCTGCTGTTCCTGGATCGCATGGCAGACATATTACCTGCGTGAGTTCCTGCACTCATCTTGCACTTCATGCAAGCTGTTGAGAATCCAGGGGATAGTGTTGAACAACACAAACATTTTAAATGACTCTTGGGATTTTTTAAGACATATTGATAACACTAAACAAGAAAACACATGGAGTTTCATCACATTGGACATAGTGGATCTATTTACATGTATCCCACAAAATGTAGGCTTATTATGGTTTGAAGAATTTTTAGCTGATAGTAAGGTTATTTCTTTTAATGTGTTTCATACTTGTATACTATTAATGGACCTAGTCCTGAAGAATAATTTTATATTCTTTCAGGGTGAATACTACAAACAATTGAAGGGAGTAGCAATATGCAAACATTATTCTTTTATACTGGCAGAATAAATACATTTTTATGTCAGATTTTAAGAACTACTGGAATTTTTACAGGCATTTTCTTGATGATATATATCCTTTTTTAGAACAACACAGACAACAAATTTTTAGAATTTCTTGAATACACTACAAAAACAACTAATTGTTTACAATTTACACATCGAATAAACAACACTGAGTTGAACTATTTAGATGTTAACATAGAGAGGTTTGGTAACGGTTTTAAATCCAGAATACATACGTTTTCTAATTCCTATTTACATTATACTAGTGCCCACCCTCCTTATCAGAAAAGAGGGGTAATCAAAGGACAGTTTTTGCGGGCTAGTAGAATGACCTCTGATGATCAAGATTTTCAGAATGAGTGTAAGTGTATTATGGAAATGTTCAAGGCCAGAGGTTTTCCTTGTGAGTTGTTATCTGAAGTTTTGACAGAGGTTATGAGGCCAGTGCTTCTAGATTTGCTCCCATTTTGGATAGAACACTTTCTTCTCTGGACATGGCTACTCTCAACAAGGATGCTGAAGATGACCGGGGTAGCTTTCAATCTGTCCTAGTCATCACATACAACGGAGAAAACAACTTGGTGAAGAGAGTCATTAACAATGAGTGGAATAGGTTTACTAAGTTATCAGATTTAAATTTTATATTTGATAAACCAGTCAAATATGTATATAAAAAAGGGTGAATGATTAAAAATATTTTAGAAGACGGTTCACACCACCAGAATTATGGTATTTGTTCCAGTAACAAAAAAGGAACACACAAGTGTAGTAATTGCCCTCAATGCTGTAACATCCAGACTGGTGATGTTTTATATTTGAAATGTAGGAACAAGCATATAACGACAAAAGGGCTTGCAAACTGTAATACCACAGGTGTGATATACATTGCTTTGTGTGGTATATGTGAATCCTTCTACGTGGGTAAGACAGAAAGAAAGTTAAAACAAAGAATGTACAATCATGGATATGATATAAGAAAAAAAAAACGACAATAATGCCCTGTTCAAACATTACCAAGTATGTGAAAACGCTGAGTATCAATTTTTTGTAATATAAGTTGTACCTATAGACCCCAGGGGTGGACCCTGGGAGACTCGACTTGAGTAGAGGGAGTTATACTGGCAATAAGTGTTGGACCCTAGTAACTACCCAGGGTTAAACAACATGGCATCTTTAAAACCAGTATTAAAGCTTAGATCTGCTAAACTGTAAATAACAGTTTTACAATGACAATTTATGAAGTCATAGGTATTTTACTATTTTAAATTTTAAACATTGCATTTTTATACTGTATTTTATATTATATTATATTAATATAAAGATTTTATAGAGTCTGTTTTAATCTACTTATGTGATGTAATTTTATTTATGTATTCTCTGCTAGATGGTGCCATTTCATTCCATTTGTTTTTCATACATTCACTTTTATTAAAGCTTTTATTTGTTTTAAACAATGAGATTTTAAGTATTTTAAATACTTATTAGTGTGGACATGAAACATCTATATATACTCCATTTGATATACTTTTTACACAATAACAGTTCAAGACTGCTTTTATATATTTTGTTTAACTTATACACATCGTATTTTAGAGTTAATTGATGAATGCTTTCCATTGGGTAATTTTAATTTGGAAAGGTATTTATATGATCACCTGGACAGTATATGCCTATCTGATGAAGTTTTATTAGACGAAAACGTAAGGGGAATTGGTTTTACAATGTTATTTATGTCCCTTGTGTTTGTTTGTGACTTGGAATAAATTCTTCTGTTGTGTGAACCTGCTGGTTTCTGGTGCCGTTATACAGTTTAATAGTTTTGTTTTGGGCACTTTACCACTTTTTTTTTTTTTAGGATAAAAACACTCCCATCAAACTGAACAATCAACCCAGAGGGCAAATAGTCTACCAAGCCAAATTTTAGGTAAATTTGGCCTTCCAGGCCAAGTACAACTACAAGCCATTCTTCAGCTATGTCCAAAACCCCAAAGGCAATATACACAGCTGTGTGCAGAGATTTTTGTTAACGGAGCCACCTATACTGAGCCAGAAGATACAGCAAACCAATTGGCCGACAAATTCAAATCTAACTTTACTCCCTCTCTCCCCATTAATATCTCCTCAGGAAATACAATCAAATATAACTCTCCCTTCTGTCACTAAGGAACATGATCTCAATGCTGTCTCTCAAGCTATCAGTGGGCCCCAACAATATCTCAGGATGCCTTTTAGATAGCATGAAACATGATCCATCAGGCCCTCTGGAATTGCTATTTAACTGTAGCCTCCAAACAGTCTTAATGCCTCATGAATGGAGAACAGCAACGGTCATCCCACTGCTCAAATGTGGGCAATCTGCCGACTTTGTTAACTACAGACCCTAAAGTCTCATAAGTTCATAGGTTCATAGGTGTGTACTAGGCTAGTGGCCTTGGTGCCTTTACAGCATAGCCATAGGATTACTCTGGCATAGTGCCACCTGACCTTAGTTCCCAGTGTCTCTGTTGAGTAGAGCCACTGGAGTTATCTCCAGGATGAATTTTCTGTTTCCTGTCCACACATCAAGATTTCTCTTGAAGAGGGTCAGTGAGGTGCTCTGCTTGACATGTATTGGAAGTCTATTCCATAGCATGGACAGTCTCTGGGTTATGAACCTGTCCCTCCAACATGTTCTGTTAATTGTGGTAATGAAGCCGAGGTCTCTAGAGCATGTGGTTTGGAGGGATTGGGATTTCTTTAGATGTAGCATTTCTAACAGAGCTGGGTCAGACATGGCTTTGCAAGTCAAGCAGAGATCACCTCTAAGTAGGCAATATGAGACAGGGAACAGTTTGAGTTTTTTGAGTCTGTTCATATAGGACAAGTGTTTAAGGCCTAGGATCCTCTTTGTGAGGTACTTTTTCAGCCTTTTCCAGTTGTTGCAGGTGTCTAGTGAGGTATATGCCAAATGGGGCATTGCACTTGATGACTGGCCTAATGAGGGAAGAGTAGAGGGAAACAATGACCTCTTTCTTCCTGGATGCAAAACCCTTAGTACTGAGATGTGCCACATAAGAAGGACTTTCTGACCACTAGATGGTAATGTGGTGATCAAAAGAGAGGTTGCTGTGAACCTGTGTTCCCAGATCTCTTATAGCACCTTCTGTGTTCAGTGGACTACCATCAATGTGGTAATTCATGGGAACCAGGTTTTTCCCAAAGGGGATAACAACGCATTTTTTGGCATTGAGCTTAAGGCCATGGTTCTGACACCAGTCGTTGGTCTTAGTGTGGCCATTCTGTAGGATGTCACCATCACTTGGGGAGTTAATAATAGCTCTGTCTGCGAACTTTGTCAGCCAGAGTCCCTTCATGTTGACCTGGACTTCAGAGAAGTAGATACCAAACAGGAGAGGACCAGAACTGAACCCTGTGGGACTCTATTTGTGACTAGTCGGCAGTCTGATATGCAAAGCCATGTAAAGAAATATCATGGAAATGATAAATAGTGACATAGGAAAATTCCAAGTATTGGACCAAGCCTAATTTTATTTCATTAAGGGCAGGTTATGCCTACTCAACCTGGTGGACTTCTTCAGGAAGGTCAGGAAAGCAATGGATGAGGACAAAACAGTTCACTCTGCCTACCTTGACCTGGTCAAGGCATTTGACACAATTACCCAACTCAGCCATTGTTGACAAATGCAAGAGGTTAGATATAAACTCTTGTATCACTTGGTGGACAGCCAGCGGGCACACAGAGAGAACCCAGGAAGTTAGAACTGATGAGTCTACCCCTACAAAGAAGCCAGTCACAACCACAGTCCTCAAGGATCACTCCTAGGACCTCTCCGTTTTGGTATTGACTTCTCTGAAATCATTGCCACTGACAAGGGCCTCTGGCAGACTAAATTTGCAGATGATTGCAAATTAGTAACAGCTATAGAATTCCCCCATAGACAAAAATCTTCTTCAGGAAGGGCTGACACAGACAAATAACTGGTGTTAGAGCCACGGACTAAAACTAAATGCCAAGAAATGCATAATAGTATTATCTACCCCGGTAACTACCATATCGACAGCACACTCCTAAAAGTTAGTGACATGGGGACACACGTAGTAATATTTGACCAGCATGTTCTACAGTAGTGATGAAATCATTCTATATTGTGTGACTTATATGCAAAGGAATGGCATCTACGTCAAAGGAAGTCATTGTTCCACTGTGTTCTGCATTCATCAGACCTATCATTGAGTACAATGACCTCTTTGATATGTATCTAAATAGGCACATCTAACATTTGGAATGTCCACAGAGATTCTTCATTAAAAGAATACAGAGCATACATAAAATATCCTATTCATACTGCCTCAAGGCTGTATCCCTATAGTCTGTCTCCTACATGTTGAGGGGAGATCTATGTCTGGCCTACAAGGCATTGTCAAACCACACCTATATTGACCTCCTGCATATCCACAAAACAAACTTTAACAGAATTACCCACTCTAATGATTTAAACCTTACCTGTGATATAAGTAGAACCTGCTGGAGAGACAAGTATGTATCCCAGCCTGTTCCTTCTGTGAAACAGGCTCTCCATCCATGTGAAGCAGTTCCTCCATAACCCAATTCAAGTGTAACTTGGACAGTTGGATGCAGAACAGGACCCATGTCTCTAATGGACACAGGCAGTGTATAAATAGTTCATCTCCCAGACCCATGTTTGTAAAGGTTTCATCTCCAAAGCCCCTGCTTATCAAAGTACCAGAATTTGTCAGAGATTTGGGATGCATGGCTAGGTTTAAAAAGGCCCATGTGACTAAGAACCTTGGAACCTATCACTGATCAATTATATCCCACCTTGGCTGGCATACAAATCCCTTGGCACTGTGTTATTTTCTATTGTGGTGATATTTGATAGCATGCCTCACTTCGTAGGATGTGTAGGATTGTATGTGCATAACACTATGCATAGTTCTTAGATGGATGAACTCTCCTCCTGGCATATCACTTTAGTTAGTTGCTCTAAGATACTTAATTTTCCTCTTGGGACTGTGGCAAATGTTGGCTTAATGTGCTCCTTTTTTCTGTGCTTCATTTTCAATATTGTGTTTTACAATTTCCTCTCCTAGTTTCTCATGCTTGACCTCAATTTCTGCAATTGTGAGTTCAAGCTCTTCACTACAGAAATCCACACAATGTCAACTTTTTCATTCTCCTATACAGTTCTGAAGAGAGGACTGCTTAATCACTGGATACAAATTCACACATTCCTCCAATGTACCTCCCTTTGCTTCATATGGCAAATTCCTTTAAAACCAAAATAGTACTTATTGGAACACATCATAGACTCAGTCACTTTCCTTTCAGTCACAGCATTTTTGACCTAGACAACTCCTGTACTGAAACAGCTGACTCTTTCAAATATCTATGTCCCTGGATCAAACCATCACAGAAAAAAAAAAACATGATGACAAATGAATTCCCTCCTCCTTCTCTGGGCTAAAGATCTCTCCTTTCCTCCCACCTCCAGCAAGGGCTGCTCTTTACAAAGGTTTACTGCTACCCTGCTTTAATGTACTCTTCCTATTATATCATCTGCTTCCAAACAAAATACAACCCCACTACAAACAAATTCCATCTGTCTATTCATTCCCATCTCTCCACCCCAGGAACACCACTGTCAAATGCTCAAGAAAGCTAACTGGATCCTGACTCACAGAAGAGAAAAATTGTTTCTTAGTTCTCAAATCTTTAAAATGTTATGGCAATAAACCTTAATTTTAGCAAAATATCATGAAAACCCCTTCATGCAACTTCCATCACCACTCTCAAACCTCACTCTTCCTCTCCACTGCAAGATTCTCCCTACAATCCAAAAGATATGACTTCTCCATTTTTACTTCCTCCCACTAGCAATCCATTCCACCCATCATCAGAGAAAGCACCAACCCTAACACTTTCAAAAATGAGGCATTTCAAATACCTGTCTGCCTAATGGTCACTTTCTTGCATTACATAACCAGTGAATCCCTTCTTCTTCTCTATTTGCTTAAGCATAACAACATTTGCACATCTTACAAGGCTGATCAGCTTTCACCCACACATTATCCTTTCTCTCATTTTCACTTTATCGTCTATCCAATACATTATTAATACACGTTTCATTTGTTGCATTATGATTATAATATCCTGTGAACCACGTCAGGTAATATGGTAATTGTGATAGTTTTTTTAAATTCTTTGGCCTGTTGTTTGCTTTTAATTTATCTCATACTTTCAATTGTGAACTTTTCATTTTTCACCCTGGCTTTGCCAACAGATAGTCACTTCTGATCAGTGCAGTCTCGGTAAATGAATATAAATGAATAAAGCTAATTAAGTCTATTGTTTAAAGCATTTTTTTTATTTCTTCTTTTGTCTCTATATACTATAAATACTGATTCTTCTGCTATACTCTTTCTTTCCAAGCTGTCCTCAGAGCCTATCGCAAGGTTGACTTTACAGCACTAGGTATATGTAGTGGCATAGACTTATATGGCATCTTTTTATTTAGGATGTCATGCTTTGAGTACTATACTTTTGTTCTCTCTAATTAATCATGTGTCTTTTCAATTCAGTTACAGTGGATATAAGGACTATTGCCATCTTCAGATCTCCAAACTGAATGATTGTATGTTTCACTATGACATCCATGACCTGAGGGTACTTGAATCTCTTATGTTGTTCCATGTGCTGTGTTTTAGTCAAAGGCTCAGTTACTGAGTTTTCTTCTATAGAGATACTTTCCTTTCTATATATCAGCTTAAAATACACTGGTCATCCATTTTGCAATGTATTGTTCTCTCTTCTCCTGCACCACATTTACAGGGCCTTCATTCTTTTTCAGTGACATTGAGCAAACATCTCTTATAGTCTTTTTTGTCTTTTTTGTTTTTTAGCTGTATAGACCAACCCCCGGATTCATGAAGCTCGGCGCAAGGCCGGTGTAAGGCCTGCGCCGGTCGTGCGGTGTATAAATGGTGCAGTAGTGCCATATGCATATTAATGAAGGTGCGCCGCTACCACATCCACGTGCATAGGACTCATGCGCGAGTGCATGGGGCATTACTAAGCGCCGGGCGTGTCAATGTCGGCTGGCGATGAGCAACCTAAACTGCTGAATATTATAGCCTGCCTGCAATAGTAATCGCACCTATCAGTGTCTGTGGATAATGAAACGTATGCAAAGCATGCAAGACAGTTCCTGGCCACACAAAATGGAGAACCAAACAGAAATGCACGCAACATAATATGAGTTTCCATCCATGGAACAAATGACATTTAAAATCGTGTGTCCATAATGTACTGCACTGTCAGAAGTTATACCCAGTGGAAGTGAAGCGCATCATGTCAGCGTGCCGCCAATACACACGTCTAGCCCCATGAGTATGGTCACCAGCAGTCCCACAGTGGTAGTGATAGTACACAGCAGGGCAGTTGTGGCTATATAACAACCGTAAAGAAACCTGACAGTCCATATTGTATACCAAACACACAGAAACATATGTATATTAAAATGTGCTATACACATGAACAGGAACGTAACTGTCACATACACATAGGATGCTATATTTGGAACTGGGATATCCAAAAGTAGAACCCATGCATGCAAATGCAATATGCAACAACCCCTGTATAGCACATAACCCGCACCCATGTCTGAATGTCCACCAAATCCAGCTACCAGCCTTGCGCATCCGTACACCTACACATAGTGGGTATTCCCCATATGTAGTAGGAAGCATCATCCTAGGCAGTGTCCGGATTGCAAATATGTATCCCACGTTTGTAAACATCCCATCACAGGTACGTAAATCCAAATGCCTGCACGTTAATGTTACGGCAAAATGTGTGTACATCTCGCGTGGGATAAGTAACCTGTTGAAACCTCAGAGTTGTTTACACGCCACGTTGTCCATTACTGTACACATCTGGATAAAACATGTATGTGTAGTCACGGTACTGTTCAGTTTCTACACAGACATGCAACTCATACTATGCAGGATGGAACAGCTGTCCACCATGCAGGTCACCCCACTAGGGTTGCCACCTGTTCAGATGGCCAAGGTGGGACATCCCTTGTAGAAATGTGAGAATTTGCAGGATAAAACATACCCCCAACCTGTGAAAAGTACAGAATTACATGTGTATGCCAAGATAAAAGCTAATGCCATAGCATTTGAATAGCTTATGCTATCCCAAATAATAGTTATGTGTACCAGATACAAAATACCTGTATCATGCAACTAGTACAGAAATGAAGAAATATATTATTGTCTTAAAATCACAGGACATTTGCCATGTCTTAGGTGTCGTCGCAGGACACAACTGTCCAAAGTGGGACCTCCCCTCGCAAAGAGGAACAAGTGGTAACCCTACTCCCCACTGAATTATCGACAGTATATATTCAACTCAATCACATACCGACACCACCTCTCAACCTATTACAGCAACAAAACCTGGACAAAGCCTGAACAGCTTGAACAACGACTACAGCACATATAATGTGAAAGTGTAATGAATGCGTCTGTGCTGTACAGACAGTTAAATATGTAAAGGTGAACGTGTGTTTCGCAAACGTCCGTTAACCGTATTACAGATAATTACTGGTACTGTCACAAGTAATAAAACCCACGTAAGCACAAAGACTTAGTAAACATATGTAATCCACAATAAGGATATGCATGCGCTCCTGCTCGTAACCCACAATAAGGAAATGCAAGTGCGCCTGTGTGTGTGTGATCTGCTCACAGCATAGTAAATGAATGCTGTTTCCCCCATGTTAGTTATACATGGCTCAAACCTGTTAACCTCATAAAGTATGAAACCGGACAAAGCCATGCAAACTACAGGTACAAATAGGGACAAACACCAGATATGTGCCAGAACAAACATAGAAAGTGGATAGAATAACGGGTGTGTCAGTAGCATGGATTCTCTAAAGGGTATGCAGTCGTAACCTGAACTGCTTGCCAGAAATCCCCACAGTAAGTCTCAAATGAAATGCCATGCCATTGCCAGATAGACACAGGTTTATTTAAAACACAGCAAAGATAAAGGGGCAAGCAGCTGTACACTCTGTGACAATCTGTATAGTGGAAAAGTATGGTATGGATATAGATATATGTGTATACACATAATCCACAGACGTAAACCAAAGCAAGTTATGAAATGAGGATTGTACATGTATATATGTATACACAACAGATTTATGTCCCATAGATATGACATATGTACATAAATAGGCAACGTTATATCTAATATGGGTAGACAAACAGACATGCAGGAAAGGTGAATAAACCGCAGCATTCCAAACCGATGGCCAGAAAGTGACAGTCCAGCAAGTTCTACACTTTAAACATGCAGATAGGTGTCCATTACAGGACTCCAAAAATTGAATCTTACGTAGTGTCATAGCAGTACATGCAACAGTATCAGGTGCAAGGGTGACAACACATATGTCGATAGAATGTATGACGTACAAACTGATATCCGGAGAGTGGGGAGTGCTTATAAGTGTCTCCACACTTCAGTACCGCACACATTAAACATGTGTAATGGGTACTGTAGAGGGTTGTCAGGTATGGGAATCATGGGTATGCAGAAATGGGCCTAGGTGTTGTTTGGCAGGGATTTCGTAGGCCCGCCCCGTGGGAGTGATGTGGGTATAGCACGTGCCTATATTCTCAATAATGGGGCAAACTATCCACTGGATATTGCGGAAACCATTTTGGCAATATGTAGGGCCCTATATCAGTGTCATGTAGGCGATTATCATGGATGGACATGCGTATGACCAAGATGGTACCCATAACTGGCAAACTGTCAGAATAACACAGCTGCACTAAGGCATAGTACATGAAATACAAATAGGGACTATATTAGATATACCCCAGACAAAGTCAGAACGTTGTGAGAATACTGGCGTACCCATGAATATGGATGTTATGAGTGTTACTAATCATGTAATGGAAATGTCAGTCACTATTATCTACCGCACAGTCCGTAATGCCTTGCCAGCAATTTACCAGAAAGGCACATCACTATGACAAATGTAACAAGGTCAAACATTAGGGCGTTTACCCATAATGTGTACAGGTTAAGGGTATGAAGGTAACCTGTCCAAAATACATGTACAGAACTAGTGATACTAGGTGGACAGGTGAGAAGAAAGACATCAGGACAAATGAGAAAACATGTACAAGACACACGCATGTACTCCGACAAATGTGAATGACAACGTATGCCCTGTGAACGTCAATGTGGAAGGTTAATAGACACAAAAGTAATGTGCCCCTCAGGGTGTCATGCAGTGTCACTGTAACAATGTCCAGTCCCCCAGACATGTACGTGAGCTCTGCCACTGACGGAAAGCGCAAATACCAGTGCACACATACGGTGCATGATAGACCAATTAGTGTGGATAAGCAGCTGTTGGCCTGTGTGAGGAATACAACTGTCTGGGTGGGTGTGTCCTGCAATATAAATGTAATGGCATGTGGCCTGTGATGCCGCCATACAGTGTGTGTATTGGTGTCAGAAAGTTGATATTTTGTTACAGACACATACTCCGCAACTGTACAGATTTACGCAGAATGTGCAAAGTTCTGCCTCATATGTTTGGTGTGTCCCACGTAACAACAGTAACATTCTGGCACTTTCATGATAACTGAAGACATGAAATAATGACAAACATGTGAGTAAGACACCAAATCCGACAGAAAAGCCATACTAATGCAAAACCTATTATTGTATCAACTATCTATGTTTGTAAGAGCAACATGTCAATATTGCCCCTATGTGTCCCACTATCAGATAAGGCCTTGTCCAATAACTTGCTCTAGGAGGTGGAGTGGTATGAACAGAAACAGATCCATGTGTGAGGAAACAGCAATATCGACTGCAAGATAATGCAGAAGGTATGAAATGCGCTGCAGTAGGACGTGCAGTACTGTCCGCAGGTATGTGCTGACATGTCAAATGACACAGCAGTCTACATGAAGAACCTACAGGGCTGTCACCTTTACAAATGATGATAGTGGGACATACCCAGAGCCATGCACACTGCACAAATAGACATACACACATCAAAACTAGGCCATGATACATGAAGCCTCCGCGTAATGAGTACAGTGAGAGTACAGCAAGGATAGATGTCTGCCAAGATATACAGCAAACGCCTGTAAGGACGTGTAACACTGCCCGTAACACAGACATTGCATGGACAATGTTGGGAGTTGCAACATACCCCATTGGTATGTGAAAGCTATGCAAATATGCGATACATGAAACAGTCAGCTGTCCATGCAAGAGCAGAGTTATGGCCAGAAAATAGATTTTATATATATATATATATATATATATATATATATATAGAGAGAGAGAGAGATACAGACATACACACACACACACACACACACACACACACACACACACACACACACACACACACACACACACACATGTGGCAGGGCTGGTAATCGAACCTACACATGACTACCCTATCACACTACAGCATGACGCATTTACAGAACACACTACCGATATTACTAAACACAGCAGACACACAGGCATTCTACTAGGTGCATGTCAACATCCGCAAAGACAAAGACGTCAGCAGGATACATCTGGGTTGCGAAGCATCTAAAAGCATAACCTGAGTCCCCTAGCGGACGGGAGCATGCACACACACACACACACATCTGGCAGGCCTGGGAATTGAACTTACACCTAACTACCCTATCACACTACAGCATGACGCATTTACAGAACACTCTACCATGATTACTGAATGCAGCACTCCCACAGGCATACTTCTAGGTGGGTGACATCATCCGCAAAGGCAAAGACGCCGATAGGGAATGTGTGTGTTGTGAGGCATCTAAAAGAATTACTGTGTCCTCAGGCAGCTGGAAACACACACACACACACGCACACACTTGGAAGGGCCAGGAGTTGAACACACACCTACCTACTCTAACACACTACAGCATTACGCATTTACAGAACACGCTACCGAGATTACTGAACACAGCACTCCCACAGGCATACTTCTAGGTGGGTGATATCATCCGCAAAGGCAAAGATGCCGATAGGGAATGTATGTGTTGTGAGGCATCTAAAAGCATTACTGTGTCCCCAGGCAGTTGGAAACACACACACACACACGCACACACACATACACACACACACACACACACACTTGGAAGGGCCGGGAGTTAAACACACACCTACCTACTCTAACACACTACAGCATTATGCATTTACAGAACGTGCTACCAAGATTACTGAACACAGCACTCCCACAGGCATACTTCTAGGTGGGTGACATCATCCACAAAGGCAAATACGCCGATAGGGAATGTATGTGTTTTGAGGCATCTAAAATCATTACTGTGTCCCCAGGCAGTTGGAAACACACACACACACACACACACACACACACACACACACACACACACACACACACACACACACACACACTCTTAGAAGGGCCGGGAGTTGAACACACACCTACCTACTCTAACACACTACAGCATTACGCATTTACAGAATGTGCTACCGAGATTACTGAACACAGCACTCCCACAGGCATACTTCTAGGTGGGTGACATCATCCGCAAAGGCAAAGATGCCGATAGGGAATGTTTAGAGAGTGAGCGGTCTGAAAGCATATTACCGTCTCAAGGTAGACATACACAAACACGCCAGTGCTGTCAACGGGCCAACTAAATATCTAAGGAGCACAACAACACTGAATAGATATGGGATGCACCACAGACAATACACCCTTTGAGAGAGCAACAAGTGTGTTCAATGTAGGCATCAGTCGTGACATTGAAATTGGACATCTGGTGCCTGGATGACCACCATGGCTATACAGGATGTCAAAGGCCATGCCCACATGCTTAGTATCACACGTCTGTTTGGAATGTACTGTGTGTATATCTACACAATGGTGTACTGGGCATGCTCACACACTTAGCTGTTGCAAAGGGCCAACTTGCATGCACACGGAGTCTAATCACGGAAGGGCGCAGTGTGGAATGTACTCTGTGTCCATCTACACAACGGCGTACTGGGCATGCTCACACACTTAGCAGTTGCAAAGGGCCATCTTGCATGCACACGGAGTCTAATCACGGAGGGGCGCAGTGTGGAATGTACTGTGCGTCCATCTACACAACGGCGTACTGGGCATGCTCACACACTTAGCTGTTGCAAAGAGCCATCTTGCATGCATTCGGAGTCTAATCACAAAGGGGCGCAGTGTGGAATGCACTGTCTGTCCATCTACACAACGGTGTACTGGGCATGCTCACACACTTAGCTGCTGCAAAGGGCAATCTTGCATGCAAATGGAGTGTACACACAGAAGGGCACAGTAAGGTATAACTGTCCTCACACACAGGGCAGTCACACATGCAATGACCTGAACACACACAGCTGCCATCACAGCTGTCACAGGTGCAGGTCACACACGTACACACTGTAGTGTACACTGTAGCTGTCAAGTCAGCACCATGTCGTTGGTGCAGCACTACACAGCCTTACGGTCCAACAACACCATGTGACACATGACCACTGGGCTGTACAACGGTGTACACCAGCTGTGCAGAGTACACACGTACCAACAGGGATCCAACAGGTGTTATGCATTGCAATGATACCAGTATACATGAACAGGTAGGCTCAAGACATACCATGGCCCTTACACAGCTGTGACACCTGACTGTTGCTGTACACCAATGAACACACATCTGGGTATGTCATACATGTGATTGTGTGGATGTGTGCCTGGACTGCACACACAACACATACATACATGGCCTGTGATGTATCTCGTGCATAACACTGGCCCAGTCAATGCTACACACGCAAATTGAATGTGGGCCCATGTCTGTTGAATGCTCACATTACAGGGGGTAGCAGTGTTGACCGGGACACATACCCTTGTACTGGTCGCCTGTGACACCCGTGATATCATACCGCAGTCCATGTGTTATGTATGTCAACACACATGTCCAACAATATCAATGCATACAAACATGGCAACAGGAGACACATGTGACATCTGTACTGTGCATGCAGCAAACATGCATGTGCAGTGACCGATGTCCGTAACATAGTTGCACCTACCTACGACATGCAGACGCAATGCAGACCCATCATTGACATCTGTAAACGGTGACATACAAACAGCACGTATGGAGGGATGTGTGTACATAACGTGGTGAACCACCTGTCTAGATGTATGTGTGCAGGGTGTGGCTCACAGTTGTGTCACACACCATCCTATCATGCCATGTGCTAACTGTACGCTATGTCGCTGTTACGTGACGGTGCTGACATAATGCATACACAGCGGTCAGGTATTTACAACTATATGTCATATGGCACCTGTAACACCTACAACCTCTCGTGTGTATATAGCAGCACATTTGCCAGATATAGCGTTGCTACACATAATGTAATTAATACCACTGCATGTCCATCAAACGTGTCATCATATGGCTGGTGTATCATTCCCAGCACTGCCATGTGTGTCCGAATGTGTGAGCAGGGATGCCACATATCGCGGGGAATATGTCCCAGTTGCTACACATCCCTGTACACCATTGTAGAGAACTGTACATACGTCAGTGTGGGAAGCATGACGTTTGCCGGTGAGGTGCATCACACACATATCGGCTGTCCGTATACACATGTGTGGTCACCACAGTGTGTGTGTGTCTGTATGTATGTCTGGTGCTTGGTGTGAGTGTGTATGCTAATATACGGTGGGAAATTATCACTGGCCCCACGTGTTGAATCACCCATAATGGTGATGCATTGCACAACCCTGTGGATGCCATAGGTCCCAGCCATACTGGCTACCTGTGCATGTCCTTTCTCTGTGACACATCGTGTGGGTGCATAGTACTGTGAGGGTGATGACCACAAAGGCAAGGGTCCCCAGCTGCACACTATGTGATGTGCATTATAGTGGTGTACACCCCGTGACTGCGGCCATGTTCAAGTACTGTTACAGGGTCCTACTGCTGCACAATGTGGCCTCCAGCTACCAAGTGACACCTCACATCATCATTGGCCAGGCTGCTGTGTACAACCCCTGCACCATGTCACCATACCTGTAATGTGTCCTGCTATGTATGTCACATCTCTGTCCAGTCTAGCCTGTGGCACCGACTACATGCGTCAGGTGCAGTATATGTGCAGACGTCACAGTCAGGATGAAGGTACATATAGCATGCTGATATTGCCAGACGTGCCTGTGTGTACTCCACAGTTACACATGGGGGACTGCAAACACTGCTACCTGTAGACACATGCAAGTACACCATAGGAGGGAACCAGGGTATCACAACCAACATGGTGCTACAGATGTAACCAAGACACATACCGTGAACACATCACAATGCATGCCGCACCTGCACTACATGGTGTGACTGGTGCATGTCGACAGTACACAACCTATGTCACATACACAACTCAGTATTCACATACAAGCACTGCAACAAATACATCCCTCACTATGCATACACAGGTATTACATACACCTCTCACTATGCTGTTCACCCTGTGCATCAGAATATTTGTGCATAACCCTGCACCAATGGTGTGGATGACAGGGATGCGCACAGGCTTCATCATATGCACAAGGTGATATGCATGCCAGGGGCATAGGCTGCACACAACCACTGCAACATACACATCCCTCACTATGCATACCCAGGTATTACATACACCTCTCACTATGCTGTTCACCCTGTGCATCAGAATATTTGTGCATAACCCTGCACCAATGGTGTGGATGACAGGGATGCGGCACAGGCTTCATCATATGCACAAGGTGATATGTATGCCAGGGGCATAGGCTGCACACAACCACTGCAACATACACATCCCTCACTATGCATACACAGGTATTACATACACCTCTCACTATGCTGTTCACCCTGTGCATCAGAATATTTGTGCATAACCCTGCACCGATGGTGTGGATGACAGGGATGCGGCACTGGCTTCATCATATGCACAGGGTGATATGTTTGCCAGGGGCATAGGCTGCACCAATGGATAACATCATGTGTGTGTGTAAGGGACAGTGAGTTGACTGGACATGTCTGTGCAGAATGCATGTGGATGTTGTGGAGCCCTACAGTTGTGTTTGCTGTGTGCATGTATGTGTGTACACAGTTCTGCCATTTGTGATGCCTACATGGGGTATAATTGACAGCCCCAGATTGTACAGTGCAGGTTGTACAGCTCACTGTGTCCGTCCACGGCCACGTGACCTGTGCCAGCCTGGGGTTGCACGGGCACTACCAGGTGGAGGTACAGAGTGGCTACTGTCCGACGACACATGTCCACTGGAAACGGGAACCCGCTGAGACCATCCAGGGCCACGTCCACGTGGCCTGCTGTGTCCTGGTGTTGACAGCGCAGCAGCAGCTGCACTGCTACTGCTACCGGCACTATGGGAGCGGGCATGTGAGGTGGCACACTCACATTGACCTACACGAGGTGATGTTGCTGGCCTATGTCCACATGGCCTACGCCTCACTCCTACCAGGTGTTCCAGAACAGACAGCTCCCGCTCACTGATTGCCATGCCTCGGTGAAGGATTCTGACCATTTCACCTAGTCGCCTATCCAGAACATTAGCAATCTGCTGTTGAACATTTGCCAATGCCTAGATGTTGTCATTTAGGGTATGGATAGCAGCCCTCTGCAGCCTCTGCCCTTTTCTGTTCTGCCGTTCAGCACGTGCCTGTGCCGCCATTACAGTCTGGAACATGCGTCTGGTGATACCAGCTGCTACGCTCTGTCCTGCTGGTGCATGCCTGCCAGAGGTCCTCCTACAAGCAGCACCGACCACATGCCTGTGTGGCACATCTGCAGTCATTACACTGACACCATGGTGTGTAGACACACCTTCTGTAGCCACCACACGTTCCTGTTCCACGCCAACAGACGCTGACTGTCCTTCCTCTATGGCCACCGGTGATGCGGTATGTGTTGGCAGCAGAACTGTGTGCGGGGAAGAGGGGGAACATAGCTGGGATGGTAACCATTGGCACAGATTCAGCCCCTGACAACCCTGCCTGTACCTCATGCATATGTTCATCACCGCTAGTATCTGTGGGGACACTAACATCAGATGGACCGCAGGAGGGTAACGCACCTACATCACCTGTGAATGCAAAGAAATACTGTAAAGTACAATAGACACAGACACACACACACAGACACACACACAGACACACACACAGACACACACACAGACACACACAGACACACCATGCATGTGATTTGTCAGATGGCATACAGCATGCCTGCGATAGAGCAGAGGGCATGCAGCTCAGACATTAATAGTGTTAGTAAGCATACCTCCCTGGGGTGCACACTACAGCAAGCAGGTGTCATATCAGTAGCCATGCTGTTCACACAATCATGGTGGTATACATGCATCCCCATGATACACCATGTGGCCCAGAACAGGATAAGAGTACACATGGTTGACGTGACCTTGACATGTAATTTGCTGACGTGCATTAACATGCATACATGTTTGACACGATGGTGTCCTGACACATGTACAGCATCATAATGGGCTTCACATTGCAGTGTTGTGTGTATGCCCTACAGATAGAATTCATGTTTAGCAAATGTGCATGAGCATGGGAGGGTAGTGTGAGCTGTCTACATTACTATACAGTGCGAAGTACAGACACTGTGCCATTGCATGGCAACATGAGGCATGTATGTTGCTGTAGAATGCATAATATGTACACATTGCATAGCCATAACTGCAACACAGTCGTGATGTTCGACAGATCGTATATGGTAGACTTCAGTGACACCTCCAGTAGCTGTGCACAGGCTTTTAGGTTGTCCACTGTAACACATCAACTGTATAATTGGTCAACTAAGGCTATAATTGGACCATGTGTGGACAATGTGCAACAGGGTGTATACACATCCCATGTACTGTGTGGCTACATGTCTCTGGCCATACCCCATGGCCATGTGTGCAGATGTGGTGGCCAATCTTGTGTGATGGGCATCTTCTCCACATGTCTGTGTGGTCCCATATGACATACACCCATACATGTCAGATATGTCACATTCCACAGGTCTAGTCAGACAACGGGTTGTATGTTTGGTATTTGGGGTATAGGTCATGTGCTAGTGTGACAATATTGCAGACAGAACACTACATGTCTGGGACATGTCAGGTGGCACATCACAATGTGTGCACCCGATGCAGGGGCATATGACACAATGGTGACACTTGTGGGCTGGCCATATCACAGCTCATTGTGTGGTACTGTGTGCGTACCACACATGTTGTTCCAATGCATACTACATATGCCTCCATTGTAGAACACCTCCACCGTTGTATGCACAGCTGACCACACATGTCACAATGACAAGTACTGTGGTTTCAAGTCTGTGTATCATTACATGTGAATATATTGCACATGGGTGGCGTGTGTGAATGCATGGTGGTGCGACCTGCATATCGTGACTGGAACAGACATCAGGTGTGCAAGTGTTAACTGGCCACATGGCAAATAGATCTACACTGTAACATGCTGATACTGATGAGAGTCTCACCTGCAATGGACCCATGTCTGTGCGGCACACCAGAGGTACCTGTATAGGGGTAACACACCAGTATGAACATTATCCATGACTGTATGACAGCCACAGGTTGCACTGTGCATGTACACACATTCACCTGTGTAATAGCATATAGTATGCACATGTGTGCATACACAACGTAGCATACTGTAGTATGCAGCATGTGTGTCCACATACCTGGCATATGCTGTTACTTTACATTATGTACAGTGACACATGCAACTACATGGGATATAATAGCCATATGTGCATTACTGGCTTACCAGGCAACTCCAGGCTCATTGGTTGGGAGACACCCACCTCCACAATGGCAGCTAGTGTTTCTGGATGCTGTTCCCTGGGTGTCCCCAGACTGGCCAGTAGCTCCTCGGTGTGTGTGAGTGGGGGATGGGTTGGTGGCCCACCACCTGTTCCACCTTGTTCCCTGGCGAATGCAGTGGCACGCTGTTTTACATTGTCGTATCAGGTCCGTGCAGTGTCTGCGCACCTGCTGGTAGGTGCGGTTATGGCCACCCACTTCGTTCACCCTCCTGCATAGATCCTGCCACAGGTCATACCGCTGCTGGGCATGCTGTGGCACATGACTGAACAACAAGTCATAGTTGTCATGGAGCTGTGGGATGAGGACATCATCATCCTGGCGGGTGTATGCTGGGAGGCGTGTACGGGGCATTATCTGTAAAACATAATGATGGTGACAGGTCACAGTTTCAGAGATGTACAGAGATACTGCTGCACATACATTTCTATGACATCTACTACATCTGCACAGTTATCTTTGCAAAGCACCATGACACAGACATGACCGACGTGTTTGTGTCACACATGTCACACCCATTATGCATTGGATATCATCTCCATATATGTGTGTCACCTCATTACAGTGTTCATACTCCATGTAAATGCTGTCTTACTGTGGGCATGTCTATTTGCCTGCACTTGTGTTCTTACCTATCTGCACATGCCTCGATGTGTCCATGGTACTACTGTTGACCTGGATGCTGTGTATATGTCACATATCAACACAGGCACAGCTGGAATGGACTTGAGCAGTGACAATGCACACATATGCATGGGCACCTGTACATGCATGTGTTTTGCCATATACATCTACACAGCACTGTACAACTGTTCAACATCCTGACACGGATCACCTGTATTACACATGTGATAGACATGGGACAATGGATAGTCAGACGACATTCGCAGGGATGGTCATCAACCATAGCATGTGCGGGCACAGTTTCCACGCTGTTACAGATGGCCATTGTGCCACTGCAAGCTGCATCAGTGCCACATTACTGATCCAGTCAGTTGATAGTACATCTACCATGCGGCCATCACACCATGTATGACTGGGATGACATCTGCAGCTTTGATGGACAAGGTTGCATGGTATGGCGGGAGTATGTCACATATATTGCACAGGGATCTGTCCAGCCTGTGGTAATCCTAGTATCAGGATGGTGGTTGTCCATGAGATATGTCATATAGATCAGGATATGGACATGTAGCATGTCCATCATCATGGTGTAGCAAATGTCCTTCTGCAAGGTAGACAGCATGCTGCATAGTGGAGGTGAGGATTGTGAAGGCTGTTATCGCACATGCATGCATAGCCATTACCCCTTACAGGTGGTATGTGATCCAATATTGGTCACCGCAGTGCTGTATATGCCTGGCCACTGATCTCCGTGCTCACGGATGGCACCCTGACATGACATGGGTACCTCAGATGACTACCTAAGGGGCCTGGAGACGTCACCATGTCAGGGGTGCACTGCACAGCACCATCCCTTACACAGTGTCCATAATGTTGACCACAACCTAGGTAGCAGTTTATGGGTACAGGGATGTTCACCTAGCGGTGACACTGCTGGTATCATCCATCAGACTGTGCACATATGTCACACACCTCACACACACAGCCCATTCTGTATGTTGTTCACAACACTGACACAGCTAAACTGATAGGTCATGGCCATTCACAGCCTTACATACACAGATGCCTAACATTTGTGTGTGTGGTATGGGCTACAATGAGGGTGGGGTACAACACATTAACCCTGCTCTACTGTATCTGGCACAGATGTGCTGTGCACATGTCACTCTTTCACCTTTTGTAGTTGTGGATCTGTCAACAGGCCACTGGTGGAACACACCTGTGACATGCAAAGGTATTTGTAATCAAATATCCGTGCTATCTTGTACATCTGTACTGCTAACATCTACAGTGCTAATGGTTCATGGACATGCACACCATACTCAGCAGGGTTATAGTGCGGTGCCACCCTAAATGACTGTCATCACCACTTGTGGGTTGATATTATCCAACACCCTATCTGTATTGTATGTTCATGCTAGGCACTTGTTCAGAACATGTGAGCATGTCATGAGCTAATGATTACTATAGCGCCCATTCCACACCATTTCCCACAGGTACACTGGCTGTCCTACACTTCCCAGCTTGCTTAAGGTATGACAGCTGTTGTACACAAGTAACGCACATATCCTGTGGGACATGGTTGTATATGCAGGCATGTCCAACTGTCACGTACCAGTGCTACTGCCTGTCTATATGAGGGATATGTTGTACATGTGGCAATAGAGCAATTGTCTCATGTACACATTCAATGCTCACTTCCCAACATACGGCACTACAGCCTGTGAGGGATGCACGTCTGCAGCCGTGCTGGGCCCATAGCTCTCAGGTGTACCTCATTACGGGGAACGCACCTCATTTGGGGTTCTAAAAGGTGCATGTTCCTCAAGGTTCCACATTGGAAGGGTCTGTCACACATTCATTGTTGTACATAGTTTACCTGCTAGCCATGGCTAGATAGATGAGAATCATATTAATTCATTGGAATATCTGTTTTATACGTAAGACCAGCCTATTTTAGCCATCATATGCCCGTCCTAGTTGACGCTGTTAGTAAGCCAGTTGTAAGTGTTCCACGTTTCGCTCATTTGTCACACTGTATGAGGGCTAATGTTCCTCATTTTGGGGACAGGAGGCTGACAGCTATGGCTGGGGGTAATGCTGTCACCAACCCTGACTGCACCTGACAGTCATTTGAGGATGTGTAACATTCGCAACACACCCCACCCATTACATAGTCTCACATAATCTACACCACTGGCCACACCTACGAGGACAATCTGTGCAGTACTTCTCCATACTCACTGTAGGCACCAGAGGTAGCCCCCATCATGGAAGACAACATCACCAGCTTATAGCCCACAGACTCATGTGTGCCCACCACATACAGCCAATAGTGTTATAACATTCACAACACACCAGTCATAGCTGACTCTGTAGGGCGTCACACTGCAGTTCCACACAGCAGGCTACACAAGGTGTTAGTCGCTTACATCTTGCTGTTGGGTAACTGCTTCTGCAACATAACCTATGCACCCATGCCACACCTCACCAGGTACGATATGTCTGTCATTCACCATGTTAGTGTGACTGCCCTGTGATGCCACTTCACAGACTACGTGTGCAGGGACATGCAATAGTTCACCAGTCTTATAGCCCTGAGGGTGTGGGCCTAGCCATGGGGAGCATTTTGCATTCGTCCAGACACGATACCACTGTACAATGACCGACTGTGTCACTTCAACAGTTGCCTATGCTCCTATTGTCATTCCACAGCCATGTGGTATCTGTCCGCTATGACTGTACTCCCTCTCACTCACTACAGGGCCGCAATCCATACATGAACATTGTGGTGTCCCTGTGGTCACACCTACACAGTACTGACCTACACTCTATGTGTTCTGGGACACTGGCCCCATGTCACCTTCCAACGTCCCAGGCTGTGATGTCCACCAACCTCTGAATTACTTGTCTCCCCACTAGGCCACCATATTCAGTAATAGCCTTGTTTCAGACATTGTAGACCCTGAATGGCACACAGCAGCATTTATCACACTACACACAGGTGGCACCGCATTGCACGAGTGGGACTATAGTCCTACACACCTGACTGGACTGTTCTGCGTGGCTATGGGGCACATCGTCAAGGACGTCATTCTCAGAGACATTGTTGGTCTCCCGTCCTCTGCTGCCACCCGGGTTGGGCTTGTTAAGGCCAGAGCATCGCCCCTACACATGGTGGACTCCTTTCATACAGTTACCAGGGCAGTTGCCAATGGTACGGGAGTCCACACATCCTACATTGTCCTCTCATTGCCTTTCAGGACCATTCCCCATCCTGGTATTGACAACATACACATCCACCTGCACATTGTACCCTGTGTCTCAGGATGTTATGCTATGTAGCTCATGGACAGGACACACAGTGAGGCCAGCATACCATAGTACCTACTACATGTCAGGTACTTTGGCATACCACAGTCCTCAGTCATAGGGCCCCTCATGTTAAGTATATGCTTCCCTGTGGAACAGGCTGGCACAGGGGACTTTCCCTGCCTAGCTTTAGAATCCCTACATACCAAGCGCCATGATTGCTCCACCAGCTGATACTGACTCCAAACATACTGGTGTCGCTGTGACAGATACATAATATGACTATCATGGCATCAAGCTGCATGACACAAGGTGCATGCACATCACCTTTGCATTACACCATTCACCCACTGACTATCACATGGATGGTAGTCCCCTACATACATATCACATTGTACATGTTTGCAGTACACACATATGTCACACCCACTCCTGTGGTTACCGTATTGCCACTGTGGCGTGGAAATCCTCCTACATGGCCACACCTATCTGTACTGGGTGTGTAACTGGTACATAGGCACCCATTGTACCTCTGAACTCAAGACATCTACACACATTCAAGGGTACACCACCCCATTTAGAGTGTACCTTACACAACAGCTACAGCTTTACATGCCACAACATTAACACGCCATGACATTTACTGAGCTCCGACAGTTTAAATATGCGGCTGCACTACGGACACCACATCTGTACACATTTGCATACTACATACTCAGGGGTGACCTCTGCTGATCAGACAGGGCCCATGTCCACAACATCATTGATGGATATACTCCTCATACACAACATAAGCAGAGGCCACTGTGAGCAACATGCTCATGGATATGTGCACACATGCCACGATGAGTGGTATGTGCTTCTGGGTTACAGTCCCAAACAGGACACTCACCATGCTGTGGAACATAAGTCCTCTGTACATCACGCAGGGACACTCAGTAGCACTGTTCATGTGATACCTCCCTTGGTGGTTGGGAGACACATGTAGGCCTGGGATCACTGCAGTGGCGGTACTGTGCAGTGGTGCAGGTGACACCTGGCTCTGCTCTTCACAAGGCACTACCCTGGAGAGGTGCCACTAGTGTGAACACTGTAGTTGTGCTTACACATGGACTTGACAGACTGCATAGTACCCCACTATGCACCTGTGCAGCTATTACATGTCCTTTGTGCATGGTTACTTGGTAGCCCTTCCATTTAGATTAGCTATCATGCTATTACTATGTCCCATACCTACAGGCCATATGTACCCTGTTATTGTACATACCAATAGACGATACCTGTGGTATGCATGATATGCCTGTTATGCTGTGTAGAATATCTGTCATATCTGCCTATAATACTATACATTACACATATTTCACATAGTATCCCATAATGCAAAGCATACTTGCTCAGCGGGACCACCTTACATATGTCATTAACGTTATTTACCCATACACATGCGTGCTGTGACAGTATATCAACATATACTATCCCCTGCTATGGCACGTCCTTGTTGGACATACCCTACCACTGACGGCGGGTTGTATGGCATTGTTCTGTTTAATGGCCTCATGTAGCATCCCTTCTGGTGTCTGTGCTGTGTACATTGTGTCCCACTGCTGGACGCACAGATTCTACAAGCATTAGTATGCTCAGCAAGACATCACTACATCAATACCTTTCCCCACTTTATGCATTGCGGACATGTTTAATTAATGCAAACCAGGCTATACATACAGTAAAACTAAATAACACAGATCATGCTATACATAACCTTACATATCGGGCATTCTACATACCTTGTTGTCATTACGGCGTTTCTATCTCTCTCACAGTGTTTCAACTGTTTTTCAGTATGAGCATACGGTTTGAATGTCTGGCAAGTCATCCTTATATACGTCGATACCTGAAACATGTGGATTCTTCCCGCCAATTGGTGTTCCTTAGTGACTAATTACTTGCATATCAGCTGTGGAGCTACTCCATTCGCCAATTATCTTGGCGACAGTGGGGTATAATTGATTCTCCACTTGGGCGTTGCCTATTTGCCCTACCTTCGGGAGATGGTCTGTATTGTGTTTTGTTATGAGTAACTGCAACTGCTATGCATGGAGACAAGTATAGTTTGGATTCATGTCCCCCTTGGATTGTGTGTGACAGGTAGAGTATTTGGTTCAACATGTGGGTGTACCTGTCATCCCGACATCTGTTAATGGAGTATTGCAATCAATACCTGTAACATGGCTGTTTGTTCCATTATACAATGCCTGCAATTTTGCATGTCGCCTTTAATTGTTGTATGTTGAGGGTTCTGCAGATGTAATTGACTGACTGGATGTTTGTGCTGCTATTACAGTTTGTATTGCTTTAGTTTCTAGTGTAGGGGATGTCGGTGGTTGTACGTAACATATACGGTTTGTGGGCCTTGCATGTCTACATAATCCGTATATATGTGTGTGGGCTCCGTCCCTGATTAGAGAGCTAACAGTTAGTAGACTTATGTTACGGGATTGTACGTTGAGCCATTGTTAATTGGTTTCTATATCGTCTGCAGGTGAGCTTGCTACTTGTATACCTCCGTAATTGCAGCGATATATCAGGGGATATGTGTAGGTGACAGCTATCCCTTGTATTTCTGTCCCAGATATTTGCAGTCATTGTGGTTGTGTTGTTAAAAGAGCCTGTTTGCCATGGGTTGCCACCTTATCATATGGTCATTGTTGGACACTTGCGGGACACAAAGCAGTGTTTGCAGGCCAACACGTAGCCACGGTCAGTACACAGGTAGCACATACTTTTATCCTCACTACATACCTATTGTTGTGACTTTGGATACTTATCATATTGCATGTAACATTTAAGTTTCTTACATACAGGCATAACTATTAAATACGACTGTTACATTATATATGGGACATATTTATGTCCTACCATCTCGGACATTTGCCCTTTGTACTGTTTTATGTCAGGACACACCTGCCCAGGGTGGGGATGTTCCTCCTACTGTGGTACAGGTAGTAACCGTATGCCTACAGCTAGCTATACCCACACCTACCGTACTGGTCTGCCTCTGACTTGGCACCAACATACACATGTTGTGGACACACACACACATTACAGTCACACAGAAACGCTCACGGCATCCTCAACGCACACTTACACAGACTACGGCACTCACAGACACAGTTGAACACAGTACCTACGTGGACCGCCACACCGTCAGCGGTGACTAACCGTCCCTTCATATCATCATACTATTACTTGCGGATGTACTGTTCCGGTACTGTGTACTATCGGTCTTTCTGCCTCGTGGTTACGCATGTTGGTATGTTACACATTCCATGGTTGGCGGAATCCTATTTATTTGTACCTCCAAGATGTTGTGAATGTCGTTGAACTATCTATCATATTTGCAGATATCGCTGAATCCATCTATATCACCATATATCCCTCTATTGCCCTTTCTATCCGTATTATATATATGCGTATGTGTACATATATATATATATATATATATATATATATATATATATATATATATATATATATATATGGCGGGGAACATGACAGGCACACAGCACCACCATATGCTGTAAGACTCATGTACTGTTCAGGTGTTGGCATTCCGTGTTGCACTGGCTGTTGTGTTTACAATGTTTGAGGGCTGCCTATGTAGGAGTCACACATTGGGCCACCTATACATTAAATTTTACAGGTGGTCGTGTTTGTGTGCCATCCATTTTACTGTGTGTGCAGGTGGAGAGGTGTCAGTCCGTAGGGGCCTACATGGTCAGTGTATGTGCTATACGTTCCCTCTTTGCCAAGGCGTAGGCATATTGGGCATGCCTCCGTCTGCCTACTGGGGCTGGCACAGTGTGTTCATGGTCTGAATCCCTCTGTGCCTGTACTGGCTTTGGCAATTGCGGTGGGCTATGAGGGCCTTCACCATTTTGTCCCTGCTGCAGCTGCTTCCGCAGGATCATATTATGTAGCATGGCACATACTATGACGATGTGGGCACACGTGCCTGGAGAGTACTGCAAGGCTCCACCAGATGTATCCAAGCACCGGAACCATGATTTCAGCATCCCGAACACATGCTCTATGATGATTCTGGTTTGTGCGTGTGCCTTATTATGGCGTTCTTGCATGGGTGTGTGTGCATTTCTGATTGGAGTCATCATCCACGGCTCCAGTGCATAGCCAGCATCCCCCACGAGATGGCCATGTGGGATGTCCCCCCTGACAAATACCTGATACAGCTGTGAGGCATGCCAGATATGGGAGTCATGGTAGCTTCCGGGGCTGCCAGCACACACATCCATGATAATGCCCTGGGCATTGCACACGACCTGGCAGTTGATGGAGTGGAATCCCTTGCGGTTTATGTAGCGCATACCCTGCTCACCAGGTGGTGACTTGATTTGTATGTGTGTGCAGTCTATCGCACCCAGTACCTCCGGGTATTGTGCCGCACGGTGGAAGTGACGCATATTGCTGGCCAACTCCTCCTGACTTCTGGGGAAGTATATCTGCTCATTGGCATGTGGTAACATGGCATCCAGGAACTGGTGTAGTACCCTGGATGCTGATGCCTGTGAGATACCCATTATATCTCGAGTTAGCCTTTGAAAGGTACCTGTGGCCAGTATTCACAGGCTTACACATACCTTCATGTCCACTGGTATGGGTTCCCCTCTGTTGTTTCTGGTTCTCAGGCGTGGCCGGCACAGCTCCACTATTTGCTGTAAGATGTCCCTGTCCACCCTGTAATGCTCTACTATCTCCAGGTCATGTAGCCCCTGGTAGGTTACCCTTGGTCTGAACACTCTCCTTCTCCTCCAAGGCCTGCGGTGGTTGTCGGCATCATCCTCCACAACACTGTCAGTCTCTAACACATGCTGATGTATCACAGCTATGGCAGCTCCCAACATGTACATTTTAAAAGTTCCCCGTGTGTTTACACCTATGGTGCGGTGCTTGGGAATGCACAGGTGTGTGTTGGGTGCTTACACACTTTATACTATTGTGCTGTGAACACCGATGATGTCATAGGGTGTGTATGTACGTTCGTAGCTACAGGATATGTTATGTGTTTTACTGCCGGAACTACTATTGTGGTGCCTTTGGTGTTGAATTACATTTGCCTGTTGTGGATTACCTCTTGACCTTCCCTTTTCATTTCTGCGCATTGCACCTACCATTTTCTGGTGTGCATCCTGCAGCCTACTTTCATTTGTGCTTTCCTGGACCTGGCATATCTTGCGTTATGTGTGCTACTGCCGGTCTGCTGTCGGTTTGCTTTGCTCTGCTGTGTCAGGTCTCCTATCTTTGCAATCCAATACCTCCCCTCCTTTCTTTGCATTCACATGTCTCCCCTCTATCATGTTTTGCAGGTTTCTGCAAGTGGACTTGTCAGCTGCCGTCGACTGGCCTTCGTGGGTTGATTGGTGTCGATTGCTCATTTGTACTCCAATTACCCTACTTCCACATTTCCTTTTCTTCCCCTGACCTTCCTGTTTCTGCTATTGTTTGTGGTGCATGCGTCCGATTACTGGGTTTCGGGCACGTTTTCATCCTCGTACACATGCACTTTTGGCCACCATGTGTGCTCTCAGCTAAACGATTCCTCCCCACCCCTATCCTGCAGCTTTACTTAGCAACGGACAGGCCAGATTTGGAATGCTCCAATGTGCTTAGTGCTACAGTGGCACACCCCCCTGCTGATGTCATGTATCTCCTCTGAGCCACTCCTCGGTGTTATACCGCTGCGCCGTATGGTACAACTTTCCTCCGGCGGGACATTTGCGATTTAGTATTATCTGCCTCATTTGCATGGCATTGACTACTAATTCATATTTACCGCGCCGAACACTATCGCAAGCCCTTAGCAACCCTTGCACCTTGGTTGTGGTGTTCCATGCCTACCATTGTGTGTTATGCTGTAAACCTGATTTCTATTACGTTGCGATTTTATGACATTTTTATATTATTTCTTTATGTTACAGCTTCCGCATACATGCCCTGCGGTTCTGCTGTGCGTTACTGTGGACATGACATCAAATGTTGTTATTTACATGTTGTGCATCTTTTCTTATGCCATTGGCTGTGTATTTCGCCATTGGCATATGTTCACGTTGTGATACCTAGGTCTGGCCCTCTTCCATAGCTCCGATGTTATGTTTGGGAAAATGCAAACCGTGTTTTTTGGTTTACATTTCTGTGGCTTACGCTACGCCTGCACCACTTCATGAATCGCTATATGCCTTCATTTGCATGGTGCAACACTGCACATGGGGTGATTTGCATACCTACACCGGGGGCTGCGCAGATCTGGTGTACGCCGGTAGTGCACGTGGAATTAGATCGTACCTGAATCGCTCGGCGGCCGTATTTGGCATTATAACGCCTACGCTATGCGTGCGCCTGGCGCAAGCTTCATGAATCCCGGGGCAAGTTTCTTCCTTGTTATGAGCATGACTCTTTGTACAACTCTTAACTGTTTTTAGCCATTTGATATTGAGGTCTATATAAGTTCACCGAAGTCACTCTCATCGATCCATATTCAGCAAAAATCACTTCTGAAATTCATTGAATATGCCCAGGTAAAATAAATACTTACCCTGCAGCACAACGGAGACAAATCTAACTAAATCTAACCCACCCAAGTGGAGGGCTTCACCCCCAATACTTCCCAATGTGGGGGAAGTGCACCCCAGACCCCCAACTATATATACCAATTCTGAAAACATACTACAGTGGAGAAAAGGGTAAAGTTGTGCTGCAGGGCAGGTATTTCCTTGCCTTGGGAGTATTCCGTGAAGTGATTTTCACTGAATTTGGGTCGATTATTCTGCTCCTCCTTCCTCCCTTTCCACTTTAAAAAAAAAATTCTAAGCTTGTTTCCTGCCTTTACTGTAAGTAGTCTACTCTAAATACAGATTTGCTGTAGCCAGGACTGTTTGTAAGTTTCTGAGCTCCCAAGCCTTTCTGTGTTGGAGGCAAGCCTTCTAGCTTATCAGTCAGAGTGGTAAGCACTAGGTAGCTTATCTAAAAAAAAAAACACTTTATGCATCACTGCTTAGCTAGGGTTAAACTATTCCCAGCACCACAAAGTCTGCTCTTCAAATTTTTCCTTAGAACTAGCCAGTTTTTAGTTTTAGCAATCAAATCTGTTTCTTTGAGCTCAGCACTTGTTCAGAAGTCATTGTAAGCACTAAATAAGCTATAAATTACTACAGCATTCAACTTTCCTCATTTGTCTAGAGGAAAACAGTTTTTACTACTTAATAAATAAGCAACTATCCTGGCATGTCTAAGGGTCAGCTCCTGGTGTTTTCTCCTGTCTACCTGATGAATCTGGACATCTTGGGGCAATGCAGCAATTGTCTCATGTAAACAGACAACCCTATCCTCCTACCACCCAACACTACAACCTGCGAGAGATGTACTTATATAGCCAAACTGGAAGCAAAGCTCTCTTTACCCAAGACTGGACTAGACAGTCATGGGGAAAAGGTAAACACTTGCACCACACCACACTCATCACATAGTCCCTCAAAACCTACACAACCAAAACACACACATAGAAACGCAAAACACACACCTACATTCACAGAGGCTCTCAATAAAAATCTGCCCAAGCAACATGGATCTCCAAAGCAGAAATGCAAGCAACCTCCACCCCCCAACACAACCCAAATGACACATAACCCAGTAACATAACATAGCTCAGTATGCCACTCAACCACAGCCCATAAGGCATAACAACATACACAACACTCTAGTCATAGGTGACTCTATAGTCAGGCACACTGATATTCCACTCACCCGGCTAAACAAGGAGAAAGTTACTGTCAGCTGCCTGTTGGGTGGCAGGAACCGCCACATGCCACATGCACTCAGTTCACTCCACAACAAGTACAAATATGATTCTGTCATTGTCCATGTTGGTGTGAATGACCTGAGATGTACCTCCCTGGACTACATGAAAAGAGACATGGAGGAGCTGTCCGATGTTGTAGCCCAGGCAGGTATGATCCTAGCCCTGAGTAGCATCCTCCCATCACCCAGAATGATACCACAGTACAAGGACAAAATGATTGACTTCAACAATTGGCTAAGCTTCTGGTGTCATTCTAAGGGGATCCAGTATCTGTCTGCCTGGGATTACATGATCGGCAGACCACGATGCTTTGCCAGAGATGGCCTGCATCTGTCACCCTTGGAATTCTGGATACTGGCTAAGGCTCTTGCCACCCCTATAGTGCCTTTTTTAGGCAAGGTTCAAATGATAAATTCACCACCATAACAGGTACAAGCAAGCAAAATCTGAGGGTAATGCTACTCAGTGCTAGAAGTCTAAACCTCAAAATGCACTCACTTGAGGCACTCCTTAAAATGGAGAACATCGACATCTGTGCAGTGACAGAGACCTGGTTCAAGGTTCACGAGAGCACCCCTGCATTACCAGGCTATAATTCATACCACACCTTTCGGCCACCTAACCTGGACCGAAACACTAAAGGTAGAGGTAGCATGTCCATATTCATTAAGGATATCCACACCTCCAGGCTAGTTGCTCAGCATAATGCATCCGAGATTATCCAAGTGCAACTAACTCTGAGCAAGACTGCAATCCAAATTGTAGCTTGCTACAGATCCTGCACTATGCCCCAGGATTCCCACTCCTCATTTCTTAATATACTGGAAAATATTAGGGTACAACCTAACACCCTAATAATGGGTGATTTCAACTACCCCACCATTAAATGGGAAAACTACTCATGTACTAACTCTTCTGCTCAAAGTTTTCTGGAATTCATAAATTCCAGCGCCTTGGATAAATTATCCACACCCCCACCAGGGGCAGCAATATTTTAGACCTGGTCATTACAAACATGGGCAACTGGTGTTCCACACCAGAGGTCAATTCCTCATTGGTCAGATCCGACTACAAGCTAATCACCCTAGACATCCACATCCTTCCCCCAACCCCCATTAGGAAAACCACCGTAAAACATCTCTCCAAAGTCAACTTCACGCTTCTTAAGACAGAAGTGGCAAACTTCATGACATTCATGCAGACGGACGATAGAGGTACGACTGCTGAATCTTACACAGATGCACTTTATAAGCAGTTACACGAGTGCATGGACCATGCAATCCCTAACAGAACCAAGATGCTATCCTCCAAAAAAGAAAGCCAATCTGGTCCCCTGCCATAAACAAACTCTACAACAGATGAAAGAAACTGTTGCAAAAAAGAGTAAAATCCCATGATGGGAGGAACTCCCTGGTCAGCCTCAGTAAGAAGCTGAGATCCCTCATAAAATCCTCCAGAGCTAGTTATGAAAACAAAATTGCCACTGATTTTAAAGACAACCACAAAGCATTCTATAGCTATGTCAAGAATCTCAATGGCAACACTCAGATCTGCTCAGAGTTACAGCACAATGGCACTAAATATACTGAACCAACTGATATTGCCAACATCCTGGCAGATAGGTTCAGTGCTAACTTTACTCCCCTCTCACCCTTAAAGGGCCCATCTCTATACCGGAAGAATGCAAAGTTCATGTAATCACGGCTGCACATGTAAAAAACACACACTCCAAAGCCTAGAACACAGCATCCATGGGACCTGACAACATCCCAGGCTGCATTCTACATGAACTACAAAATGAACTGGCACCCCACCTAAGTACCATGTTCAATAACAGCCTTACCTCAGGCTTTTTACCCACTGAATGGTGCACAGTGATGGTCATCCAACTTCACAAAGGGGAAGCCACCATGGACCCAGGGAACTAGCACCCCTTTAACCTGACAAGCCAGGTCTGCAAGGCTATAGAACGTATCATCATGGAACTTATAAACAATGACATTGGGAATCTCCAAACTCTGGACCCCACCCAGTTTGGGTTTGTAAAAGGCAGATCATGTCTCCCAAACCTGATAGACTTCTTTGAAGCGGTCACCAAAACCGTAGATGAGGGTAAGGTTGTTCACACAACCTATCTAGATCTTGCCAAGGCTTTCAGCACCATCCCCACTCTGGAATTATAGATAAACTCACTAAACTAAGTATAAATCCCTATGTCACAAGATGGGTTGCCAACAGACTCACTGACAGAACCCACACTGTGAAAGTAGCAGACTCCAAATCCGACTTCAGACCAGTGACAAGTGGAGAACCACAGGGTTCTGTCCTGGGTCCTCTCCTGTTTGGTATCTACTTCTCTGAAGTACAGGCTAATACAAAAGGTCTTTGGCAAATGAAGTTCACAGATGACTGCAAACTAGGAGCCATAATCAAAACTCCTAATGATGTGGACATCCTACAAAAGGGCCTCACTGAGACAGATGCCTTGTGTCAAAGCCATGGCCTCAAGCTCAATGCCAAAAAGTGCATTGTCATCCCTTTTGGTAAAAACTCTGTATCCTTGAACAACCACATAGGCGGTAGTCTACTTAACACCAAAAGTGTGATAACAGACCTTGGGATACAGGTGGACAGTAGTCTTTCCTTTGATAATCACATTGCCACAGTTGTCAGGAAATCCTTCTACATGGCACACCTCATCACAAAAGGTTTCTCATCCAGGAAAAAAGAGGTCATTTTTCTCCTCTACTCATCACTCATTAGACCCATTATAGAATACAGCGCCCATGTTGGTATGTACCTCACAAGACATCTACATAAACTAGAAAGGCCGCATAAACACCTCACAAAGAGGATTACCATCCTCAAACAGATGCCGTACGCAGACTGTCTCAAAAAACTCCAGCTTTACTCCATGTCATATCACCTACTCATCAGCGATCTCTGCCTAACATACAAAGCTATGTCAAACCCAGAGCTGTTGAACATGCTCCACTTAAAGAAATCCCAGTCCCTCCGAGCTACATGCTCTAGGGACCTAAACCTTGTCACAACAATAAGCAGAACATGCTGGAGGGATAGATTCCTCTCCCAGAGACTTCCCATACTCTGGAACAAAATACCTATCTATATCAAACAAAGCTCCTCATTAGCACTCCTCAAGAAAAATCTTGATGATTGGATGGGAGATAGGAAATTCACCCTGAGGTTCACTTCTGTGGCTCTGCTCAATAGGGGCACAGGAAAATAACTTTCTTGGGTGGCGAAAGCCAGGGTACCTTTTTGGCTAGGCTTATATAGGCCCTATGGCCAATAGCCTAGTACCTTCCTATGAACCTATGAACCTATCAATGTGTGTTCGATGAAGAGTGACTTTGGCAATCTAATATAGACCCAACATTGTACTATTAGCAGCACATTCTCAACTTTCTTGTTCAGACATTTCTTTTTGATCATGCTGGTAGCTGTTAATATGTAGTAGTTCCTGCCACAGTTTTATTCCCTTTTCACTTTGTGAACATAGCATCAGTCGGGCTTTGAAACTTGACTTGTCTTTCAAGCTTCATCATCAGGTCACTTAGCTCTTTTTCCTTTTGATTTGATATCCTTGTTTACTTACTACTCCTGGGCTTGCTTTGCTATTTCCTGTACCTCTTGTACAGAAAGTTCAGCGAGCCTATTGGATAAATCAACCACTTCTCTGTCCTGTTTTCCACATATTTTGTTGGTCATGGGCATCCAGCTACATCCAACTAAATTGTCATTTTCTTTTCTTGGCCAGAAATCAACTATTCTACCATGGATGTGAGCTCATACTCTTGAATGTAGCTGTCCTTGACTATTGTAACATTTCTATTTTTTCAGATAAATCTCTGACTTTGTCTTTTAAACATTTACAGCATTGCGGGAGCATTCCACTTGCTTTGTGTTGTTCTTGGTAATCCTATATTACAAAATTATAATTCCTATAACAAGCTCTGCAACCATTTCTCCTCAGGTTTTACACCTCATCATCTTGTATTTGACTTCTCTTAAAAAAACAGAATCAGGTTCATAGATTAGTACTACAGTAACTGCCCTTGTGGGCTGTTTTAAGTTTAGCTACTTGCCTCATGTGAAGCCCAAACCTTGCACTTTGTGTCTATAAAGTAAACACTTCAACCATTATGCCATCATTACTTCTAGCACAAGTTTCACTTCATATATGTGCAGCACCAAACTGCAAACCATTTACATCTGCTTACTAGAGACTCTGGTGTGAAGCACTGCATTTTTTCTGCACTAGACTTGCTTGGCCAACACCACTTTGATTATTTCGTATTGCTGTATCTTTGTAAGGTGTTTCTTTACTCTGATGTAATGTCAGTAGTATTTTTTGCTTATTACTCTTTTAGCCAATCGTTTTTCAGTACAGACATCTCACAACCAATTTACTAAGTTTGCAAACATTTTTTCTTCTTCTGATATATAGCTGTGAACTCAATTCATAAATGACTCCTCTTCCTTGCCTTAACAATGGACTCCCTTTATCTCATCAGGACATTTAACCTTTCAGAAGCAACACTTTTTTTCCTTGACTTTGCAACAATCCCCATTTTTTTCTGTCAGGGGAGTTATCTTTTAGAATCAGCACACTTTTCAAAGCAGTGAGCACTACTCCTATAAGAGTATTTTACATTAAATAATAGCAACATACATCAACTTTAATTTCACAAAATGCCAGCAGTGTTTTTAAAGCAGTTTTATCACATTTTGCAAGTCACAAAAAAGAGAACTTTGTCTTCCAGTCTACTCTTTACCTGTCATGAAGACCCGGTTTTATTTGCTGGTAAAAGTCTCTGGACATAGAGTAAATATTCTTGAAGGTAAACCAGTTCTTTAGTATTAAAATTTCACTAGTAGAAAAGACTTGCTTTTAACTTGTGTCTCAAAAGCCTTACCACTGATTTCTCCATATGGATCAGACAGAACTGAATGCACTTGAGTGTTGTGCAGAATTATACACTTTAGCAGTTGCAGCATCTGGTAACATAAAATACTGTATAAAGCCCCATTACTTAGTGCTTTCCACATTCCTCAATATTAATAAACTCAGTAGCCCAACACAATACTATGCACTCTCACATGCAGACACCACACACTACTATAATATTGGTCCACAAATTTTCAGGAATAACACCACTGATCATTTCAAAACAAAACATATATGCATTCATTCCCACTTCAAAAAACACAACACTTTCTCATGCTCATCTCCAAACTCAAGCATCTGCTTCACAGTTTCAATACCAGGCTTACCATAAGTGGGGACATCCACGCCAACCCAGGCCCAAACACATCCTGTCCAACACAAACCACTTTAGCATAATCTTCAGGCCATACTGCCCCCATTATCTTCCTTCCTGGTGAAATGACCAACAAATGCAACAATAACCTCCTCTTAATACTAAATATCAATATTAGGAGTATCAAAAATAAAACACCTAAACTCCAGGCCATAATAGTACACTACTGTCCTGATATAGTTGCTATAACAGATACCTGGCTAAATAAAAACATATCTGACTCTGAAGGTCTCCCAGATGGCTATAACATCATTAGGCAAGATAGACCATTTTGTAAAGGAAGTGGAACTGCCATATTGTATAAGACCAATTTAACTCTACTCAACATTCCCAACACCTACCCCTCTCCCAATAATTGGGACATAGTTATCTCACAACTCTAACTAAACCACAAAAAATGCATCACCATCATTGCCATCTATATCCCACTAGGTAATACACCTCCTAGCCTTGAAGACGTCTTATCCTGGTGCTCTACCACATACTCTCAAGAAACTCTCATTATGTGGGATTTCAGCCTAGACTGGCTCACCTGTATATCAGAAGCGCCAAGTAATCTAATAAATCTCCATGGCTACCAGCAGCTAGTCCAATTTCCAACAAGATGTGATAAAAACTCTAAAAGGGAATCCATCTTAGACTGAGCCCTAACTAACAACCCCACATTGTATCCTCACACAGGCAGTCTCCCAGATAGTCTAAGTGACCACAACCTAATATACCTAATACACAGTAGAACAAGCCATTGGAAAACCACTACCTATAGATCCACAAGAAAAGCAAAAATTTATCTCCCGATGTTCTCAAACCTTTACTGTACAACTGCAACTGGACCCTCTAAAAACCCTCCCACTTGACCAGGCTGTCACCTACTTCAACAAAACATTTCTACAACAGCTAAACACTATTGCTCCACTATGCAAGGTTAAAGGTCAACGTAAGAACCACTCAAAATCTCAGGCTCAGCAAAGAAACCAAACAAATCCTCAAGTCCATCGATACTGTCTGGTTTGACTACCAGAGAACCAAGAACACACATAGACTTACTAATTATCTAGAACTGCGCAACTGTGCAACAAAATGCATTAGTCAGTACAAAAAATCTTATTATGCTACCTTGCAAACTAAATACCAATACAATCCCCAAAAATTTTTGAAATGTGTAAACCAGTTGCTAAAACCCACCCAAACAGCTACCGCCAAACTGACCACCCCTGATACTAAAGTACCCATTGCAACACAATTCAACTCCTACTTTGTGAAGTCAATGCTATACCTAGTATCATAGGAAAATTCCAACCTCACTATCCCTCCCATCACAAATAATACAAACACATGCTTTACCCTCAAAACAGTGCCAACAAGCTCTATCAAAAGTATGCTTTCCAAACTAAAAAACACGTCAACTGCAGCTGACCTCCTCCCTAGCTACTTCTTAAAACTCACAGCTGACCTCATTGCAGTCCCAATCTCCACTCTCATAAACAGATCTATTGCTGAAAACTATGGTCCCAAACTCTAGAAAATATCCCATGTTACTCCAATACACAAAGGATGGACCTCTACTGAACTTAATAACTATAGGCCCATTGCAATAATCTCTCCCCCTGGCCAAAATCAGAGAAAAATGCATTCATACCTAGGTACTAAAATACCTCCTAGACAACAATATCCTGTCCCCCACTCAACATGGTTTCAGACCTGCCCATAGCACCACTACAGCCCTCTTCTGCTTTACAGACACAATAAATAAACTCACTGAGGAAAGTAAATAACGTGGGAAGAAATAGCCAGGGAATTGTTATGGCTAGGCTTGTATAGGCCCTAGGGCTGATAGCCTAGTACCAACCTATGAACCTATGAACCTATGAACAATAAAGGCCTACAAGTGTCAATTCTCTTTTTGGATATATCCAAAGCATTTGACACAGTATTCCACCAAATCCTGCTAAATAAACTAAATCAATACAGCCTATCAAAGTCCACACTAACCTGGTTCCAAAGCTATTTAACTGACAGGTACCAGACTGTGAAATGGGAAAATTGTCTCTCACCTCTGTTACCCATAACTACTGGAGTCCCTCAGTGGTCTATTTTAGGACACCTCCTTTTCACAATATTCACAATACCTCCACACAGCATGCATCTATCATTCAGTATGCAGATGATACTGTCCTAATCTGTGCTGCATGAACTATTCCCACCCTCCTGCAAACAATTCAATTAGCATTCTCTGACCTAGAAAACTACCTTACCAAAGTCAATCTTATTCTAAATACTAAGAAAACATGGTTAATGATTATAACCTGTCCTAATAAAAACCCCCATAGCAGTCAGTTTACCATCTACTCTAGAAACTCTACTCCAATCACTCCAGTGACACAGGCTAAGCTATTAGGTATAACCATAGACAACCACCTAAAATTTGATAGTTATCTTAACTTAGCTATAAAAAAGTGCATGCCAAACTGGGATCACTCTACTGCATTAAACTGTTTCTCACCAACAATACAAGATCTGCCATTGCTCGGTCCCAACTTCTATCCACCCTACTCTATGCGTCCCCCATTCTAACTAATCTCAATAAAACTGACCTTAGCAAAATGGAGGCCTGCTATAATATAATTACTAGCTTTGCTGCAAATTGCCCATCTAGATCCCATCATTGTACTGCTCTGCACCAGCTCCACTGGCTTGAACTGCCCAACTTACGAACTTTTAATCAGCTCTGTCTCTGTCACTCTATCTATTACTTCCCTAATAAGTGTCCTGCCCTCAAAAACCTAGTACAACAGCACTCAACCACCAGGGCTCTTTGATTATCAGGCAAACTATTACTAGAAGTCACCAACAGCAATAATAGCTTTGGAGACTCACTATATGGTAGTACAGTGACTAAAAAATGGAACACCCTCCCATTTAGCATACAAAACACATTGTCTAAAGCCTCCTTTAAAAACATCATCAGGCAACATCTGAAGCAAAGCTGGCTGTGCTATGACTGCACCCCAGGCTAGAGAAATCAGACAATGAACATATACTATGCCCATCTTACTTTACTAGATTCTCACTCTCACTCACATACACTGACCCTATTAAGTTAAATAGTTATTACTTTTAAGCCAAGACATTAACTAGTACTAATACTGTTCTAATCACAAATGGTTACCATGAAACTGTGTAATGATTTATATTAATAATGAAGGTTTATTTTCTTTTATTGGGCTGTCTTCATACTACTGCAAAAATAGTCTAATGTACCTATGTATGATAGTCTAATGTACCTATGTATGTATTGTATTGTGTTCAAATCACAACTGGATACCATGGAATTTGTTAAAAATTCGTATTACTAATGAATGTTTTTATTCCCCATAGTGTGCTGTCTTCATACCACTGTAAAATATGTCTAATGTAAATATGTATGCATTGTGAAGCTGTATAAGTACTCTACCCAAATGTATCTGTAATTGTCTTTTTGTGTGGAGCTTTTCTCTCCAGGCCTCTGCTGAAAAAGGGCCTTTGGCCCAGTCAGACACCCCCGATCAACAAATGTAAAATAAAACACTAAACAGCTTATAAAGGGCCAGGTGGAAAGTCACATCATAACCGGGTCACCCATGGGCAGCAATGTAGGAACCACAAATAACATAGTTTGGTAAGATTAGACCAAACTTAGATGGACAAGACTACCAGTGTAATATTTACCAACCACTACAGATGCTTCTTTCTATGCAAGTTTGTTTAATTCAAAGTGAATTTATCCAGTTCAAAAAAACAAAAACAGTAAGTATAATTGCATATTAAGCCATATTATCTCCAAATGTCTCAGGAAATAAAATAATGGTTTACTGTCTGTCTTCCTTAATCTGGTTATACATTCAGAGGCAAAGATATTTGGTTTTACCCCCTACAGACTCCAGCCTGGATGCCTGTCATATACTACACCTGTCCAACAGAGAGGTCTTTATGTCCAATTATTCTCATATTTTTGCCTCTGTAGCTGTCCACAGCACTTCCTCTTTCTGTCAGACTTGTAATAGAGACTAACATCTCTCTCTCTCTCTCTCTTCTTCTGTCTGACTCTCCTTTTTATAAGAAGAGGGTATGGCATCCTCCACCCAGAGTAAAATGCATATCTTTCTTCAAGATCCTGCTTTGCCCCCACCCCTGTATCATCTTACTCAAGTGTGCTAACCCTCCTCCAAAACTACCACAGCTTCTAACTTAGACCCTATATACTGCCTTACCAAAAACCCTTCCGCTAAGAGCACCACTACACCAAACACACATAGACTTACTTCACACATTAACACACAAACAAAATGCTAACTCTGTCACCCTACCTTCCCCTTACTCCAAACCCAGCCCAAAAACACTTGCACATGCAATTACATCTCTTAACAAACATGAACACACACACCCAACACTAAATCTATCCCCTTCCTAATCCATTATTCTAACCTAACCTGCAAATACACACACACACACACACACACACACACACACACACACACACACACACACACACACACACACACACACACACACACATATACACACATACACACACACACACACACACACTCCTACCCCTGTTGCCAAAACTTTTCGTATATCCAAAAGCTCCAATTTTAACACAAAGCCTCACTTTCTTTAATACAAGGAAAAGCTCACACTGAACAGGAACAGTCAATGTTCCTACATTTGACCTATTCCAGAACCTGATACTCAGTGCTTTTTATAAAAATTACATGAGTAAAGTTTGTCAATTAAAAGTATATTTGACAGAACATCTTGCAAACATAGATAAATAGATAGAAGGATAGATAAATACATGCTTGTGAGCATGTGTGTGTGTGTGTGTGTGTGTGTGTGTGTGTGTGTGTGTGTGTGTGTGTGTGTGTCGGGAGGGGGGGGGTTGTGATAAACCATAGCATATTGTAGAAATAACTGAAGCCATGATTGTGTCTGCTGTTAATTAGATTTCCTTTACATCAGTCATGAATTATCAAATACCAGTACATTGCTTTATTAAGGAAGAAGATAGCTGAAGTACTACTGGAGCCCAAATAGTGAATAAAGTAACCTATGCATGTAGATTTCCCTCAAGTACACAAAGAAAGTCAAGCAGTATGTAAGAGTCATACTTCTTCACAAAACAAGTAATGCAGGTCACCGTGACTTGCATCACTTGTGTTGTGAACCAGTCACCTAGTTAATATTGTAACCGCTAGGAGGTACGAATTGTATCCATTTGTGATACTTGTATGCAGGTTGTAAGTTCTGTCCTGCTGATTTGCAAATGCTGCCATGACAGCATACAAGTCCAAACATAATTTATCGGTCAGACAGTGGAAGCACAGTGCCTCTAACTCCTCCACCACATTTTGAGCTTTAGGAAGTCCAGCAGCTGTCCAGTCCATTGCATTCCAAAAAGAGTAGGAAATGAAAAGTGGAACTCTAGATGTAGTAGTTACTCTAGTTTTAAATTTACCAAGCTGACTTAGTAGATATGCCTCTACATAGTATTTCTGGAATACCTGTCTGACATTGAAAAACTATGATTTAAGCTGACATGCTATAATTACTTCAGAGTCTGAAAAAAGGGAGTCCACATAACCCACACACAATACGATGGAATGCCCTGTAGTATCTTATGCAGTGCTGGCAGTCACAACTTCTGCAGGTTCCAACAGAACTTGTGGCACAAATGAAGACATCATCCTTTAGTCACAGCACCTGGAATATTGTGTACAGTTTTAATGGTTGCTTGCTTGATGTTGGACAAAACATCCCATAGGTTGTCAATATGTTTTCACTCATCCAGCATCTCAAACAAGAGACCTCATCATATTCTATGTTTTGTAGAATTTAAAGGAAGTGAGACAAAAAAAAAGAAAGGAAAAAGAAAGTCAGGCTCTTGTGTGTTCCACCAGTGTTTTCTAGTGCATGCAGTGAGTGCAGTTACTTGCATGGTCTACCTTTGCTAATGCAAGTACCTGTCTGCTAGCTACATCTTTAAAAGATAGCTCCTGCAAGTTGGATATTGTTGATATTACCAAGTGGGCAATGTTAGTGCCCTCATCTAAGTAGAGGCAGAGCATAAACTGATCATTTTTCAGACATCAAACAGATGGCCTTAGAGTCTGCAGTCATTGGATCTTGGCATGATCCTCTCATTGTCTCTGAACAGATCCTGTGCCATAACTTGCTTCAAAACAATTGCAACTGTGATGTCCATCAATGTTTTTCCCATGGATTTGGTCAACACTTTGCAATATTGGCCATGGAGAGGAGTTATCCACACCTGCAGATCATGCATCTTTGCACACTGCATTCTTGTCATGACTGATGTTCATGTTGACTGGTACATATGAACTCTGTTGTAAAACAAAACACCATCAGTTATATGGCAATGTTACAAGTGAACCTACCCCTTTAATTACAAATTCAACAATGGAATAATTGGATGCTAATGGAATTTAGTGTTTGGTAAGGGCAGTATAAAAGCACCTACCAAAGTATGTAACAAATGTCTTGAAAAAGCCTGGGAGTGCCTGGGTGAAAGCGCTTGACATACGACATACTGGATGTGCTTTGTGTTTTTAACGCTGTTCTGGTGAAGCTTTTAAAAAATAAAACAAAATTTTTCTTCAGTACTTGGTTCACAATCTTTGTATCCTGATTTTTGGACTACCAGTTGGTGTTTTGACAAGGTTCTTCGTTTTTGTGTTGACTGGGAATGGAACAGATCAACTCCTCAGCAGCTGATGATTCTTTTGCCTGCCTGACTGTTACTTTTGCCAAATAGCTTTGGATCTCAAGTCCAATAGTTCCTGCCATTGTGCTTTTTTTCCTCGATATAAAGAAAGCCACTGATTAGTAGTGGTGCTTTACCAATTTGACTGGTATTACACTGATAAGTGACACAAAGAAAGAAAAAAATTCATGTAAATGCTAGTTCCAGACAAACATAGCAAAAAAAAGCAAAGACAAACTAGCAACGTCGAAGGATAAAATGTTTACACACTGAAGAGGGGTGTTTGTACCCGAAAGCTTTGTGTTTGAGTGCATCATTAAACATTTTATCCTTCAACATTGCTGGTCTGGTCTTTGCTTTTGTTTGTGTAATACACTGATAAGTCACACTTACACCTCATGCAAAGAAGACATGGTCATCAGTGCCTTGCAACCTGCTGACTTCACCTGTAAATAGTGCACTGCTATAGATTTTGTCAAGAGGGAACTGTTTGCAAATTATGTCAAATGCATATTTCTGGCTAATTTAAATGCCTGTGCCATATAAGTACATACCTACAGTACCATCACTCATCTTACTTCACACCCTCTGTTGATATTGTGCATTTAGGAATGAATGGTGCATGTGTGTAAAGTGATGTTCATGGCTGCATGTTGGCAGAGGTGTACTATATCCACTTTTACACATATGGAAAGGAATTCAATTGCCCTTCTCAACCCTTCTTGTCTTAACATATTTCATGACAGAATGTTTATGTGGTAACAGCTCAGCTGTAAGGGATAATGCCCCAGTGACTGAAGTTGTGCTGCATCGTGTCTAGTCAGTGAATGCTATAGTATTTCTTTACTTTAATAACTGCACTGCAGATACTATTCCTGTACTATTATATACTTCTATTCAATTATGCAATGGTATTCCACATGCAATTTTCAATGTCTACAATGTATGGGCATTTGAAGCACATATTGATGCTGTCTGCCATATCTGGGATGTCTGCAATGCTCTTTTCATCTTGTGGTCAACGTAAACGAAATTCAGTTGTTGGCAATTGCAATTGCAATTACTAGTTTTCAGCAGTATCAGGTATATTACTAATATGTGCAGTAATATTGCATAAATATATATACAGCTATATTTATTTATTTATTAAGTTTGTGTGTGTGTGTGTGTGTGTGTGTGTGTGTGTGTGTGTGTGTGTGTGTGTGTGTGTGTGTGTGTATGTGTGTGTGTGTATACTATGCTTTTGAGTTACTGCTGGCAGACCTGTATGGATTATTCCCTGTCACTAACTGCTGCACGAAGAGGCATTCTGTACACTGTTGTAAATATGGTGCAATCCATTACTATAGCCTTTTCTTCTTTCAACTACTCAGTACCATTTATAATATCTACAAAAGAAAGTGAAAAGATTGGGTAAGGCAAACATCTTGAGTTACATAATTTTTCCCAGTGATTATGAATATTATTATATTTTAATGTTAATTTATCAAGAGTAATAGCAACAAGCAGTACAGATCGAGGTGTCGGCTTTGAAGTTTATCACAAGGGTCTATATTACATGATCAAAGTTTCAAAACTTCAAATCTGATATGGTTGATACCATATAATTGAAGTTTTGAAACATCAAAAATGTAATAAAACACAACAACCTGCAAAACAAACCATTTAAACACTCTAAGCAGGGGAGCAAGCCCCTCTGCAACCCCCACGTGGGGGGCTGCACCCTCCACAACCTCCCACTACTTAAATATACCAACTCCGAGATCATTACACTACAGTGCAGAAAAGGGAAATCTTTCCTTTCCGTGCTGTACGGAGATCTCCATTAATATATTTGAAGTGTCAAAACTTTGATCATATGGTGTCGACCATATCAGATACGAAGTTTTGAAACTTTAATCTTCTGATATAGACCCTTACCACAATTAGAATATGAGTGCATTGAAAGAATTAGGATATATTCTTGATGTTTGTCAGTTGAGATGATGTAACATATGTTATATCTATTAATTTCTACAATGCATAAATGGATCTGGCAGCAAGAGTATAATTATGCAGTCATGCATGCATGGGATGAAAGTAAAAAGAAATAGTGCATAAAAGAGGTGACAAATATATACAATTTCAGAGATATACACATTTTGTTTCTTCCCTTACTTCTGAATATTAATAAAATGTGCAGATTATGCTAATATCTCAAGAAAAGAAACCACAAGAACAAGGAGCAAGGTGTCATCAGCAAGATGATATGCCTTAAAGCTTTTTTATGTTTTTGTTTCTTTGAAATAGTATATGAGATATAAACTCACTGAGGTATTGAACATTTCTTGTGAAAAATTATGTAAAAATTAAATATTTTGTCATTTTGGTTTAATAACATATTAATGGGCTTAGCACCAGCAGTATAAATGTAGATGCATGCAGCCATAGGATAGTAATAAAACTGGCACAAAAAAAGAGGTGGATAACATCCAGGCACATGATGTTTTTTTCTGCTTTGTGTTCTCCTGCAATTGTGGATTTTAGCGATAGTTGCATATTAACAGAAGTAAGTATCTCAATAATGGTGTCCCTAGCATTAGGGAGGAAGATGGCATGCAAAAACGATCATGATTTAATAAGTATGGACAGAGGAAGAAAAGGTCACTACAGAGTTTGGGAAATTAAACACAGTGTGTTGCTCTGAAAATGCAAAATCCATCTATCCTCAACCCCTTTTTCCACATTTTACATATGGGGTCGGGGTGTCACTTCAACAGTGACAATCATCTCAAGCCAAGCTTTACATTGCTAGGTGGCTAGACCTGCCACAGTAATTTAACTATACCACTCACTTACTCACACTCCCACACCTATGGCCAATTTAGAGTGTCAAATCCACCTACTGAAGGTCTTTGGAATGTGGGAGGAAACCAGATCACTCGGAGGAAACCCACATGACTGCAATGAGGACATGTAGACTCTGCATAGAAGGCACTTCAACTGACAATTAAACCAGAGAACCTCTTCCTGTGAGGCAACAATGCTAACCACTCCACCACTGCGGCCACCGAAAAATTTCTGAAAATGAGAAATATATTTTTTTACATTTTCATTGCTAATGCAAAAACAGAGTGTGATTCTATCAGTTTGTGTGTCCATGTGAGTTCTGGAAGTCAGGAAACAACATAAAATGAAATTGTATAAAATAAAACATCTACTTGCACAAATGTTTGTTTGAGGTAAAAGTTATTAATATTAGCAGTAGTCAAATATTATTGAGGCCAGTATAGATAACGCAAAAGGGAATAAACTGGTATTTGCAAGCTGATATGGTTTTGTAGCTATGTACAGTGAAACCATAACTGTGAGATTTAAATGTCTTCAGCTATTGAAGAGTGCTTTCAAAAATATGAAAAATTTGAAATAGTTCCATAATTACATTGATAACTGAAAAAAAAACAGGACATTAATCTATCATGTTGCACTGGCATTTGCAAGCAGACAGTGTCATTTCAAAAGAATTCTGAATCATGGTGAGTAACACAAAGATATCCAAGAGAATAAGTGTTTAGTAAAGCAATTATAAATATTAGCCATAATCTGAATATTATGAAAAACTACATGATCTACAGGCAAAAGAATGTTTCAGTCTCACATGTGTATATTTTGTAGTTTAATGTGGTTGCTTTAAAATATTCTGAACATATTATATACATTTTATGTACATTTTGTGCAATATCACAAAACAACAGTCTGGCATCTTTGCTGGAATTTGCTGTCATTATTCATAGAAGTGCAGCCTGATTTGCAGATATAGAGCAATTTACAGTTCTCTGTTTCTAGTCATGCACAAATTGCATCTTGCTTATCACATTAAAATGCACTTTTTCATGACCATGAATCATTCATCTGAGCAGGTAAGACAGCTGCTCAGTTGTGCATCCTACTATCCTGCTGTAATAAGTAACACTGGTACTTAACAGGCCAAGCACAGGTCCATACCCATCCAAGATACATCTGTGTACATGCATGCACAGGCACACAGACACACAAACACACATACACACACACAGCTAGCAGCTGTCATATAAGAAGGATAAGCTAATCTGTTTAATAATAGATGCCACACAAAGACACATAGCAATACACACCTATACATGAATTATACTCTCAGATACGCACAAAGACACACACACAAAGACCTACAGACAGGCATACAATCAACTCGTACCAGAAAGCTCTTCATCCTTGGTCTCCTCATCCATATCACCCTCAGGTCATGTCTACATACATAGACATGCACATACCTGCACTCTCAGAAAAGCCTTCTTGTATACACAGTCATAGAAGCACTAGCACTCTCCCTAATCACACATATACCAGTAAAGCAGTTATACACTCATTCCTTGTCATGAGCATGTACTACAGTACATATTTGGATTCTTAGTCTGAGCAGGTGAAATTGCACAGTCTTCCAAATTAAAAGGTATAGGAGCACATGATAGAGTGACACATATGCCTGTGCATTTATGTGTGCAGGGCTGCATAGATGTTGTATAGGAAAGACATCTATGAATTTTCATGCTGTGCTCTTTTCCCTCCAGTGTTGTACGCTGGGGAGATAAAGGGCATTGTTAGCACATATCCTATATACAACTTATTGCATTTACATGCAGCTCTGAAAACTCTACTGAGAAGTGCAGAGCTGTGCTACTAAGCATTGGGGGGTAGCTATGAATTGTAATAACATTGCATTGTACGAAGGCTACTTGTAAAGCTTTGAATGCTAAGTAACTCGTGTATGATTCCAAACACCAGCATTGTAAAACATCACTGAAAAACCTTGAAACTGTTGAATATTTTTACCAATGATTACTTGGACCTGTTTTGCAATGGTATATAACTCTGTGTATCCATAATACTAATAATAACTGGAAAATAAATATCATTTTATTTCATAAATCTGAATTATAAAATCAGCATCAAAAAACAAACTTTTAATTTTAAAACCGATCTTTAGTTTAGTGTTTAACAAACAACTTTCATATTTTATTTTTTTTTTTTTTTGCATTATTAAGTGACATTGCAAGTCATATGTGATATACTTTTAGCACAGGATGTTGGAGATAACCTAACAGAAGTAAATGATGTTGTGACATTACTGACATCAGGAAAGTAAGGGGATTAATAGGCCTCCTATGGCATTAAGTAAAGTAGGTTAATGGGAAAGTCAGACTGGGACCACATGAAATAAGGTGATGCTAGTTAAGGCTATGGAAGCAGTCATGGTAGACACTGTGGCATAGTTTATAAGGGCATGTCAAATCCCATGCACAGGGTTGGGGGGCATATTTGTATATCTGCTTGGTAGGGGCTATTTCTAGCTCCTTACCAGGGTGAAAAGTGTGACTGTGGACATCACTTTGGGTGGCTGTGGAGGAGAGAATGGAAGGAGGGAACTAGGAAGGGGTCAATATAATATGTGATGGGATGCAGAGAATTAGAACAATCCTGTAATGAAGAAGGAAGTAATGAGTGGGTTGACTAAGAAGAGATAGAGCTAGACATTTTATGCTGTCAGATATGATTTTGAAGGAAAGTGAAATATGGAAGGTGACACAGCGGTGCTCTGAAGAAAAAAGAGAAGAGTAGTAATTTTGACTTGTATGGGTGAATATGAGGGTGTATTGTGGTGTTGAAAGATCAGGTGAATTATTGGAGTGCATGAGTCAAATAAGAAAAGATATAGGGATTATTCACTAGGCTCAAGTGAATGTCGCAAGATTTCTGAAGGAACTTTATAGGAAACTGGAGAAACACAAGTGAGAAAGAGAGAACTGAAAAGTGGAAAAGCAAAGCAAAGATTGTTGGTGTAGATGCATGCAAAGGTAGGTTATAACTCTATAAGACCGAACAAAGAAATGCTGAATAGAATAGCTATAGGAATAATAATGGATGTTTGATTGGGTGCTTATGTGGATGCAAGATTATATATATTTAGCAATGCCAAAATGAGATGGGCCTGTAGACTGGAATGGATCCTAATAAATGTGGAGATTGCTGTGAGGATAAAGGATAAATTCCTGTCAAGCTATATGAAACAGGTAATGAAAGCACTGAGGGAAATGAGAAGTACGGTCAATGAGATGGAACCCTGGGAAATAAAATCTACTAAAAGCTATTAGGCAGTTAAATGACAATATAAAATAGGTGACCTAATAGAGTGCGATAGGATGAAAAGGAGAAAAGAGTATGAAGTGAAATAGCACCTAAAAAGTTTGAAGTGGCAGGATTATAGTTTGAAAGCATGCAAACACAAATAAATAGGAAGGGAGATAAGCTGATTTAGTTAGATAGGCAGCTGACTGGATGCAGGTAAAACTGAGCTGGACAGAGGAAGTGGAAGAATCAAGGCTGGTATGACTTAGAGTTAGGATCTGTGAACTGTCTGAATCAAGGGTAAGAGTGCAGTTTAAAAGAATTGCCCAGACGTCAGGTAAATTATAACATAATCAGCAAACTGCTGGCACAAAAGCTTACCAGTCAGTCAAATGAAAGGTATATGGTAGCAATAAAGGACAGAAGAATAACTATGCTGTTGACTAAGAAAAGAAGAGTAGATATATATGTTTGCATCTTTATGAAACTAGTACAGAACTGAATAGCCACGATGGAGTTGAAAGAAAGAGACGGGGATGAAGGCAAGGGTCATCTTGCTGGAATGGAAATTCTGTGGATTTGGCCTCTTGCTACCAATGTGCCAGGAAAGCAGCACCTGTGGTATTCACAAATATGAAAGACAAGGTGTGGGAGGAGTTTTTTAAGTCCATGGAGAATGACTTTCAGATGGCCTCAAAGAAGTTCTGGTAAACTCTTGGTGAATCAGAAGAGGTGAATGGTACATTTCCCAGGTTGTTTTCAAGAAATGAAAAAGCATGTTGACCTTAGACAGGAGGAATGTTGGGAGGTGGAATGAATACTTTGAGAAACTTCTGGCTATGTGGAACACATCCCTCTGTGAAGAGATGCTGCCCAAAGCAACTGGTGAGACTTGATACATGTACATAGATATGGTTGCTATAGTGATTAAGGAGCTCTTCTATGACAAAGCAGCACAAGTAAATATGATATGCTTATAAATGCTGAAGGCATGGAATATTGTTGGAACATTATGTTAAATGCAGCCTTCAGTGATGACTGGAGTACCAAGTATGTACATCTGAAATGGTAAACCAATATAGTGGGCCACATTTTAAGAAATGGGACAGGAAAGTTTGCTCCATTTATAAAGGATTTACATTTCTTAGTCTTCCTTAGAAAGCATATACCAAAGTGCTGGATGAATGATTCTATTCAAAAGCTGACCTTGTGATTTAAGGGGAGCAATGCAGATTCTTTCCTGGCTAAGGAACAGCAGAATCAAGTATTTACCCCTTCATGGATGTTGGAGATGTCATGTGAATTTGTGAGTCCTACTTACATAAGTCTTTTGGACATTGGTAGGGCATATGACCAGGTACACGGGAATGTGATTTGCATACTTCTTGAGTTCTATAGTCACAGATTTAAAGTTGTGCCATGTTTATACTATAAAGTCAGATATGCCATATTTGGGTGCAAGACTTTCCAAGCATGAACCTCCTGTCCAAAATTTTCATGGCAAGGATATTAAGGTACAGTCAAGGTCTGGACAGTATCCAATCTGGGAATGTAACATTTGCATCTCTGCTACTTTCAGACAATATTGCTGTCTTGGCCTCAAGTGAATGTTATCTCTATTGTACAGTATATAATATGTGATATAGTCAGGATAAAAATAAGCCTTTGTAAACCTGTGATCACAGAAATTAAGAGAATGATATCTACTGGAGAAGGAAAACAGCCGTTTCAAGTATGTTAAACTATATTTTGGTCATGTTTATGCATGAGGTTAGAATTAATTGGGCAGATAGTCAACCAGTGGATGGTGGATTAACTGGACCAGCACAACACACATTGCAGTGGATTGTCATGGTGAAGCACAGCATCTGCATAATAAGGTTATTCATTGTTGTTACACATTAGACACAACAGAAGTTTGGTAGCTGTCAGACAAGACAATAGAATCCAAGCACTGAATTCCGAAAAGGAAACACAAGAAGTTATAATAAAAATTCTTCTACAACTGGTCTCATTATTTTAAAACTTGCCCAAATGGGAATCTGACAGTCTGTAATAGGGGAAGCAGTACAATCATTTATTTTAAAACTATCTATATCTGACTGTACATTTTTTCATATTAGTCACAATGCTGCAGCAGGATAATAAGTTAGACTTAGCCTTAGTTTCAGTCTGGATTAAAATATAATTTCTGATCTTTTACCTGGATCGTGTTGTTTTTGTAAGAGGTAAACAGACAGTCTAATCTTATTATTGTAATAGTCACTCCCCGGGATTCATGAAGCTCGGCGCAAGGACGGCATTAGCCTTGCACTGACCGTGCGGCATAGAGATGGCACAGCAGCACCACATGCATATTAATGAAGGTGCACTGCCATAACGGCCACGTGCATAGGAAACGTGTACAAGTGCAGGGGGCATGTCCAAGCACTGCATGGAGGTGTGAACATGTCGGCTGCATATGCACAACCTAAAATGCTGACTAGTACAGCCTGCCTCTAATAGTAATCACTCTTGTCAGTGTCCGTGGATACTGAAATGTATGCAAAGCATACAAGACATCATTGCGAGCACCACAATAAGAAGTAAACACAAAGGCACATAGCTGAATATTGAGTCCCCATCCCTCGAACAAAGATATTTAAAACCCTGTGCCCGTATTCCATTGTAGTGTCGCTAGTTATACCAAGTGGAAGTGAAACGCATCGTGTTAGTGCACCGCCAATTGCCAAGCCTAGCCCAATGGTTTGGGTTATCACCTGTCCTACATTGTGAGGGACAGTCCTCCTCTAAGCAGGTGTGTCCATATCAAAATCATAATAAATGTGAAATGGCCTGCGATAGTAGGACATAATTATGTCCCACATGTTATGTAATAGTCCCATACAGTACATATGTCCGTATATAAAATACCTATATGTTACAAGAAACAGAATAAGCAAGTAAATTAAACAAAATAAGCAACTACACCACCACAACAATAAAAGCTTATATGTAGGCATGAAACTAAAGTACTATCCTTTATTCCTTTGTAATGACCATGTGTATGTGTTGGCCTGTAAACTCAGATGTGTGCCACGAAAATGTCCCATCCAGGTCATATGAAAAGGTGGCAACCCTACCAATAGTCAGAGCATTCACCCAATATCTGCCAATTCACAGTCCAAGTCGTCCTTGTCAGGACGGCCCATAGATGAATGGGTATTACCCGGGCCTACCTACCATGTCATGAAAGATAATTATTTGCGAGTACCTATGTGCGTGAAATACAGCATGTGGATGATCTGAAATGTTAGTGTAGACCTCACAACCATATTGGTCCCAGAAATATGCAGTGTACGCAATGTGTTCTGTTGACTGTGCCATGGGCCATCAACATGAGTAGGGATGAATGTTGTTTGTGGACTATGGGGGTGGGGGGTCACGGTTAATGT
>NC_056742.1:33913341-33985841 GCF_019279795.1 Protopterus annectens | reverse complement strand
ATGCTACTTCACATAACATATAGAAGTGGCATATATAAAATAACTGTTGTATGCAATTATTAATGAAACGTAGAATATAATAATGTCCTGTAATCTGGACATGTACTATGTCTTGATTATTTTCGCACTGCCCCCTGCAAAGTGGGACAGGTGGTAACCCTAAAGTCCTATCTTGGCCAATTGAGAAGGTGGCAAACCTATAATAGGTATGCGGTAGCATGACCCATCCGACGGATGTGGCTACCACAACCAAACTACTCATTTGTAATTATGGGTCTCGGTTCCCATGTATCAGCCAGATGGGAGCAGAGTGTATGCGGAACACACAATTATGATTAATTCACTGGACAGGCCGCTGATTCCATACAGTCGAACGCCATGCCGTCGCCTAATGGGCAGCCATTCCCGATACTGTAGTCATGTAATCCGATGTGATAGGCATTACAAGGTGGGAGCAGATTGCAAGAGGAACACACAATTATGAATGATTCACCGGACAGGCCGCTGATTCCATACAGTCGAACGCCATGCGGTCACCTAATGGGCAGCCATTCCCGATACTGTAGTCAGGAGTGGCCTTAAGTCAACTGGTGCCCTAGGCAGAGGGCATAACGGCACCCCCCACCACACCACCCAGTGCCCCCATCCTGGTCTACCTACACCAAATTAATACTGGTAAAGTGCCCCCACTAAAGCGCACCCTAGGCGGCTGCTTAGTTGGCCTGTGCCTAAGGCCGGCTATGACTGTAGTCATGTAGTCCGATGTGATAGGCATCACAAGGTATGCCTAAGAGGAACACACGAATATGAATGATTCTCCGGACAGGCCACTGATTCCATACAGTCAAACGCCATGCCATCGCCTAATAGGCAGCTGTTTCTGATACTGTATTCATGTATTCTGATGTAATAGACATCACAAGGTGGGAGCACATTGTATGAAGTACACAAAAATATGATTGTGCCACTGGACAGGCCGCTGATTCCGTACAGTCGAATGCAATGCTGTCGCCTAATGGGTGGCCAGTCCTGATACTGCAGTCATTTAGTACGATGTAATAGGCATCACAAAGTAATATTTTGGTCCTCGCTCACACTCAGGGGTGTGAGTGACAGATGCAAGCACCAATGCCGGTGCATTAGCAAGTGCGGGGTCGAGCGGGTGTAAGAATGTTTCGCTACCAGTATGCGAGTATTGCATTGGTTAAGCAATGTAGAGGCTAATCGGGTGTAATAGGCTGTAACCAGGGAATATCATACAGCGCAGTCATTCAACAGTATAGGAATGTATCCCATCATGTAGATGTACATGTGATTGTTTATGTCCAGCATATAGGTACATATATATATATATAGAGATGTATCAGGGGCATACCATGTGGCAACAAAGCATTACAAATGATTCGAATGAAATGGGAAACACCAGAGACACCTGTATTATGTAGTGGTGTTGCTCTATGTGATCACAAGACTCCCTCAGACAGACATGTGTCAGTCATACAAGCAAATAGTTGTACATTGGCCGTATATATCACTCTGTGCATGTAATGTACATTAACACAACAGTACCTGTCCAATCATTATGTATGAACAGTACTCCTGCAATGCACTGTGTGCAACATTATCATCATGATAAAGGTAAATTGGTTAACCATGGAGGGACCGGTAGTGTTTTATGTACAATGGGGTCGTCCTCCTCATGTTTACCTGGACCATGTAGGAGTGATGTGCATACCAGGACCGTGCGCCTGAGGGACAGTGATGAGGATAACAGTAGTATGTTATGATGCATATTACAAGGGTGTCATGTGTCCAGTGGGCACGTGTGTGTAATGGAAAACTATGTATAGGGCAGATGGTGTCCTAGGAGCCTTATGTGTCCATAGGTGAGTGTCAGATGTTGGGGAAGGAGTGTAGGTATGGCCATGGAGGATAGGTAGGAGCACAGAACTGACAGCATACAGGGTTGGTATATGACACATGTGGGGGGGATACACCCTGAATGTGGATGGGTCTTCGGCAATCAAAAGCTGATGGGAACAGTGGAACGGAGGTCTCCAGCCATGGGCAACTGCCACTGCACCTATACAGCTGCAAAGGAGGCAGTGCTGGGGGCTGTCCAGGAGGGGCAGCATCACCCTGTAAATGTGACACTCCGCCCTTGAACTGGTGTATCTGGATTCATAACCACTTAGGAATCCACCTACGCAACATGTCTGGGACCGCACAACAGCAGAAATGTACCTGTCTGGTCCTGCTCCCAAGGGGGACATGCTCCATCCTCAGTGGTGGTACCACCAGAAGGTGGTGCAGAGCCACCAGAGGTTGATGTTAATGGCTAGGCCCCAGATCTGCTAGTGCCCAGTGCCATGGTCAGCTGAAGTGGGACAGGAGGATCTGCCAGGACCTACCAACCCATTCAGCCTATGGTGTTGCATTTTAAACCCACATATGGCTTAGTGACAGACAACAGCATACAGGATTACCTACGACAGTATGCATAGATATCACCAGCAACCCAACACAACAGATGGTATACATTTGTAGAGGGAGTACAACACATGCATATATACCACATGGCAACTGTACAATGTGTGGTAGACATGTGACCGCAGCTATGAACAATTGCCCATCACTGGCTTGTCAATAGGAATCCCACATAGGGTCAGTCATACCACTGTCTCATGTGACACATGTCCAGTCAGGGATGTGCTGGCAGTAACACATCCCTATCATCTTGTACTGTCTGCAATCCCCACACCATGCTTCTGCTGTGCACAGACGTGTGTTCAGTGTGTAACTCGGGAAACAAATGGTTGCACACACTGACCTGTTCACAGACGGCCCTACAGATGGGGTTCCCTCATGAACAGAGTACTGTCATGTCTGTATTTTAACATGCAGAATAGCCATTACCGCACACATGTTAAACAGGCAGTAGTCTCAATGCAGCATAGCTACACTTACATGCTGTAGCTGTGTGGCACATCACCCTCCTGTCATTAGGCTATTTCCCACTGTGGAAAATGATTGAGGTACATCCAGATATCATCTGCGATGCCGTGTCAGAACACCACATCCAGGTACTACTCACAGTGATTGTCATAGCCAGATAATAACATGTTTCCCTAGATAGTGTACTGTGTTTATCATGCGGATGGCTATGGGAGCGCCATCACAGCTGTACCACATGCAACTAGCTAGAGGAGGACTGCAATAGGTGCAGAGGCCATCACCTGACCATTTTCATCTGTTACAATACACATACTGTTGCTGTGCAGGTGTACACCTTCACATACACCAGAGAGTGGGAGTGCGGGACAGGCAATTTACACCAGGGAAGGGCTTGGAGACATAACCATAAGCATCATCTGCCACACGCTGAATAGTACAGGGGCAAACGCTTAACTACTCATTACTATTACATGTGCATGACATTACTACATGTGCCACAGAGGCGGCATGTTGTAGTGCTGTAAGAACATGTGTGTACATGAGTGCGTGCCATCTGCAACAGATATAGTAGACATACATTAGGTGTGGCACACATGTCAGTCCACATGAACGGATGCCATTGTCACCACAACCACACTCTAATGGACACACATTGACACCTTTGCCAGGGCGGCAAATACACAATGTAACTACTTAGTTTGCCACACTGCAGTAATGCACAGGACCACATGCATCACAGGGGATATCTGGAGGTTCTATGAGCTAGGGCATGTGAAAGTGCTTGACAACTGTTGGTATGCCAACAAGGTTTATACTGGGAGTGACTGTGGTTGGGAGCATCACAACCCACATGCAGACACAGGGTGCCAGTACTGTCATGTAGGTATGCATTGCTCCATGGGTGTGTAGAGTTTGGCTGTGCAAGATGGCTGTACAAGGCTGGGTGAGGGGTAATCCTTGCCATTGCGTCACCTGACAATGGTGTGAAGTGCAGGGGTGTAGTGTCTGCAATGTCCCACACAGATGGGTACTGCATTGTCTGGCCTGACATCCTGGTTACCAATGTGTAGGGCCATAGCTTTGCAATGCATGCCATGTCTGTGTTTGATAGTCCTTTACATGGACATTGCCTGGGATGTGCATGCAACACAATACTGTACAGTGACATGTACAGGTGTACCTGGTTTGGCAGACACATGTAGTGTACACAGCCTGTTATACCCCGATATGCCAATACTGGCCTGATGTGGCAAAACCTGCTTATAGTGAGCAGGTTGGCCCTGCACCTGCATGGATAGAATGGGCAGGTATTCCATGGTGTCAGTGGCATGGGTGCATACAGGGCACATGTGTACAGCATTGTCTGGCCTTAGTGGATCACATATGATGGCACCACATATGTTGCAGCCATTCAATCTGGAACATAGTGAAGGCACAATGTCCTCATATATGTGCCTATTGTACTGCTGTACAGGGTGCCATGTCCTCTGCAGGCCACTGAGGTCACACCATGCCTACTATCTGTCCTCAATGTGCATGTTACTAGCAACATAGTGGGATATCCTAGGCAAGGTTGTATGTGTATGGCACATGGGTGCGGGACATATACTGGGCACTAGTAGGGCTGCATACTTAGTTCACCAGCCCTTTTGCCAGATGTATGGGTATGGCTTTCCAACACAGTGCCGTGGCTAACTGTCAGCTGTACTCCTTGTGAGGTGGCCAATGTGTCATAAGACGGATACTATATAGGAAAACTACAAAATCCATTCCCAAACATGTCCAATGGTAAGACAATCATGGCCACCTCTACACAGGCTCTGACAGACAAACACACACTTGCCATGTCCTGTATACAAACCTCTACCGTATCACACTGCAGCAACTCGTGTTTAGGGCACACACTACAGTGAATACTACAAAGCACTGTACTTGTCTCATGCAGGCACACACACACACACACACACACACACACACACACACACACACACACACACACACACACACACACACAGTTGGCATGTCTGGGATTAGAACACCGACTTAACACCTTTACTACAGTACAGCATTACGCAGTTACAGAACGCGCTACTGAGATTACTGGGACACAGCACTCCCACTAATACCATCAGAACACTCCATTCTCCCTTCTAGTTCTGTATCAGCAACATCACTTCCACCTAGAGAGATTGAGAGGCAGCAAAAAGGAGAGACGTCCTCGATAGTGGAAGCAAGAAGTAATATTGTACAGTTATTATCCCAAAAGGAGCCAGTTGTGAGAAGAAAGACTCCTACAACTGATTTAACGTCCCAGTTGACAAGTGGAGATGAATCTGTGCTCCATTTTCCGTTACCATTCCACCCACTCAACCGGCAACCATGGAGCCCATATTACAAAGGCAAGAAACGGAAGATATCGGGCGAGCAGCACGAATTCCAGAAGAAGACCCTGAAACCCATAAACAGGACTTAATAGTAAATCTGTCCAAGTATGTACTTACTTCATCTGAAATATCAGTTTTAAACAAGGGACTTTCATTTATTCCTTCGCAAAATGCAGATGTAAGGGATTTAATAATAGATATTAAATGTTTTACTAGAAATATAACATTGGGTCTACAATATGGAGACAGTACAACTGATAGTAAACAAGCATCTGTATTTAAGAAACCGTCAATATTTGTACCAATTTTGCATCCATTACTTGAGAGTTTTGAGAGGGCTTGTGCAAATGATCTTCTTGCAATATTTCAACAAGACAAACATAATTTGAAACCAGAGTTTTATAATTTGAATGTAAATGAGAAATTAGCCTTAAAGAAACTGCAGGACAATGACACAATAGTTATACAACCTGCTGATAAAGGGGGAGCAGTGGTGTTGTTAGATCGTGAACACTATCAAACTAGTATAAGTAGTATGTTGTCTGACATAGCTACATATAGAGCTCTAACGATGTCACAACTTGATAAAGTTATCAAAGATGTTTATGATGACTTATATGACATGTTAATGTGTGATGTCATTGATAGTGATCTATATAAATACTTTTTGGTTGAAAAACCATTGATTCCTACATTTCGGGGTCTTCCCAAGATACACAAAACGTTAGAAAATCTACCCCTTAGACCCATCATCTCAGGAAGAGGTTGGCTAACTGAGTGTATCTCTATTTATTTAGAGAAACAATGGAGGTCAATAGTTGACTCTACAGATTCGATTTTAAGGGACACCCAACAGTTCCTAGAAACTCTAGCACCTTACAATCTTAATGGGAGATTGAATATGCTTGATTATATGGTTACCCTAGACGTGACATCATTGTTCACCAGTATACCAAATGATATTGGTGTAGATTTTCTGAGGTTGTATCTAATACAGAAAGGGCTAACAAATAGCCAGATTATTAGGATTACCATGCTAATGGATTTAGTTCTCAATAATAATGTATGTACTTTCAATGGGAATTATTTCTTGCAAACTACAGGAGTAGCAATGGGTACTCCATGTGCCAATTCTTATGCGAACTGGGTGTTGGCATATTGGGAGCATACCTATGTCCTGGATTATATACATTTCTCTAAATATATTAAGTATTATAAAAGATTTGTAGACAATGTCTTCCTTATTTGGGGAGGTGATCTAGATACTTTAGATGAGTTTATATCTTATATTAATGGAACGACTACCTTCCATACAGTAACAGGTAAAAGGTCACAGAATATGATTGAATTTCTAGATGTATTACTTAGGAAAGATGATGGGAAGATTAGTACAGAAGTCTACAGAAAACCGTGCCGAAGAAATACTCTTTTACATCGAAATAGCATGTATCCAGCACATGTACATAAAAATATAGTGAAAAATTAAGCACTAAGATTCTCCCGTTTAGTGAGTGAAGATGAGGTGTATCAGGAAGCCATTAGTGATATACAGAGAGATTTTATAGAGAGAGAGTATCACTCTAAGGATCTCAAAACATTAGTGAAAATAGAACATGAGAAATCAGGACAACCATACATTAGAAGAAGCAGTCATATACATACAGAGCATAAAACTAACAACTCAAAAGTTAAGAGATTGACCATTCCTTACACCAATAATAATAATATGATAACAGAGATAATCAGGAGGAATTAGTGTATACAGCTATTGGATGAACACATAAAGCAAGTGGTGGGTACAAGCCCTAGTTTTAGTTATAAGAACACTAAATCGTTAAAAAGGATTTTATGCTATGAGAGTAATGACAAGAAGAAATTGCATTCTTCAAGAAAAGGTACTTTTCCATGTCACAGTTGCAACCAATGCAATTTTATAGCCAATAAGAACTATTTTATACATCCAGATAAGCATATTAGATATGAATTCAATCACTATACAGATTGTAAGTCTAGGAATGTAGTTTACCTGGCCATGTGCCAAAAATGTAATAGTTTCTATGTAGGGAAGACCAATAGAACACTTAGAGAAAGGATAAGAGAACATGTTTATGCCATTAGCAGAGAGAATGAAGGCAATGCAATAGCTAAACATGTTCTACAGAATGACACAACTCGTAATTTTAAGTTTTTAGTATTAGAATCTATATATTCCACCGAGAGGCTAGGCAATATAAGTAGTTATACACAGAAAGAGGAAGGGAAGTGGATAGTTAGGCTTCAAGAGGATAAGGGACATGGTTTGAATGATAGAGTCTCATTGAAACCATTTTTGTCAGATCGAGCACAGAAACATTAAGTTTAAGTGAGATATGTATTGTTGTTTATGAACATTTGTAAAGTGTATATAGATGTTTTATTGTCTTCCTTATTATATAATATGTTTATTTAAAAATGGAATGTCTTAGTTTACTAAAAGTTTTTCTTGATTATATTATTCCTTGTATGCACTGTGTGCTTTTTTTAAGAGCTGGAGAATCAGCATACATAAGATATAGCCAAGATGTATATATTAAGGCTTTTAACATATATTTTTTAATATATATTTTTTCAACATATTTTTAAATATTTTGTACTATTGCTGAGTTCTTGTATGTAGAAGCTCGATACAAGTGTTTTGCCCCCCACCACCCCCTGTTTTATACACATTCCATACACATGCACACACATATATCTATATTTTTATCTTTCACTATTAAATGTTTTTTATATATGTGCATATAGTATAGAACATATTGTAATTGTGACTTTAAGAGCTTTTATCATGTGCTTTCTATTAAGCATTTAATTGGTTTTTACTAGAAGTGATACCATATTTAAATGGAGCTGAAGTACTTTAGTATTGTTTTAAGTCTGAAGAAGCGTCCTTGGAGACGCGAAAGCGCTTTCTTTATGGAATAAAGAATATATATTTTTTACTCAGTGGTTTACTTTGATTGTTGTGGAGTACCTGCCATTCTTCTACATTTGATTTTGGACATTTTTGCTTGGAAGTACTTTACCCTTGTGGTGTTTTCTCTCTTTTATGTCCAATGGTAAGACAATCATGGCCACCTCTACACAGGCTCTGACAGACAAACACACAGTTGCCATGTCCTGTATACAAACCCCTGCCATATCACACTGCAGCAACATGCGTTTAGGGCACGTGCCACAGTGAATACTACAAAGCACTGTACTTGTCTCACGCAGGCACACACACACACACACACACACACACACACACACACACACACACACACACACACACACACACAGTTGGCATGTCTAGGATTAGAACACCGACCTAACTACTTTACTACAGTACAGCATTACGCAGTTACAGAACGCGCTACCGAGATTACTGGGACAAAGCACTCCCAGAGGTGTATTTGTAGCTGGGTGATATCATCGGCCTTGATAACGGTGGGTATAAGAAATGTATGGAGCGTGAGCAGTATAAAAGCATTACTCAGTCCTCAGACAAACGGGGTCACACACACAAACACACACACACACACACACACACACACACACACACACACACACACACACACACACACACGGCAAGTGTGGGACAAGAACACCGACCTAACTACTTTATTACACTACAGCATTACGCAGTTACAGAATGTACTACCGAGATTACTGGGACACAGCACTCCCAGAGGTGTATTTGTAGATGGGTGACATCATCGGCCTTGCTAAAGGTGGGTATAAAAAATGTATGGAGTGTGAGCAGTATAAAAGCATTACTCAGTCCTCAGGCAAATGGGCACACACACACACACACACACACACACACACACACACACACACACGGCAAGTGTGGGACTAGAACACCGACCTAACTAGTTTACTACACTACAGCATTATGCAGTTACAGAACACGCTACCGAGATTACTGGGACACAGCACTCCCAGAGGTGTATTTGTAGATGGGTGACATCATCGGCCTTGCTAACGGCGGGTATAAGAAATGTATGGAGTATGAGCAGTATAAAAGCATTACTCAGGCCTCAGACAAACGGGGTCACACACACAAACACACACACACACACACACACACACACACACACACACACACACACACACGCACACACGGCAAGTGTGGGACTTAAACACTGACCTAACTACTTTATTACACTACAGCATTACGCAGTTACAAATGTCCTAAACACAGGTTAACTCCCATACACTTACAGGACAACTGCATTGGTATCTTATGCTAATCAGTGTTAGATGTGTAGCGTCCATATTCACAGCTGGTCACTGTAGATCCAACAATGGGGAGTACTGACATCTGTGCAGGGAGGAACACCTGGCTGATGTCTCTGTAGTGCACAATAGCACTACCACCATATACCTCAGAACCTAGCACTTCCACTATATACCTCAGAACCAGACATGTGGGCCAAAACACAGGTACGGACTGCTCCAGGTGGTGTACCCACATACATAAAGGCCACTCACATGTACTGATCGGTCCCCCCATAAAAGGCATCACAGATGAGCCATGTGCAGGACACAGTGTCACATGCTGCATTCTAGGATGTAAACTGCAGACACCACCATGCCCTTGGACCACCAGCACACAACCATACATGTTGTATGACATAGACGAGTACACCACCATGTAACCCTTGACCTGTGTACTGTACTAAGCTCTACATTAACTGTAGAGAGTACACATTTACTGACACAGTTGCATCATGTGTTATGCAGTGCAAGGATACCACTATCTTTGACCAGGTCACCTGCACACATACCAGGGGCCCTCAGTACTTTCCACCATTAGCAGATGTCTGTTGCTGCACACCAGTACACACCCTCATGTATGGATATGACATACATGTACCTGCCCTGGGTATGTACATGCCACACACACGACATACCTTTAAATAGCATAGCTGTTGTAGTCCTTTGTGCAAACAGGTGGCTACTGCCTTTACACACATGCACATGGAATGTAGGTCCATGGCTGCTGAATGCTAACAGTACATAAGGTGTGATATCAATGTTGACAGAGGTAACATCCCCTATGTACTGGTCACCCATCATATCATGCAACAGTCCATGTGTCATGTATGTCATTACACATATTCACCAATTGCAATGCCTACAAACATAACCAAATGTCAGGATTGTAGGACCTACACACCTGTACACGTAGTGTTGTGCATACAGATAACATGCGTGGGCAGTTACTGATGTATGCAGATGGCGTGTATCCTAGTACATCATGCAGCTGTAATGCAGCCTCAACATTGCCAACTGTACATGGTGATATGCTGAATGTACAGAAAGATGTACTACAGGTATGTACAGATGTGTTGAAATAACTAAGTGGTGGGGCATCTTTGCAGATAGATGTTTGCTGTGGACAGCTCACAGGTGTGTCACAAGCGGTCCTACAATACCCTGTGTAACTGGTAAGCAATGGTTTCATTAATTGAAGGACATAACACACAACTTAGACAGTGATCAGGGTGACAGCGAAGGTAAATCACTTGACACCTGTTAATAGATATGACGTCCCTAGTGCATATATCAGCACTGTTGGCACAGGAAGCATCAGTACAGTTTGTAACGCATGCAATACTGCTGTATGTCTGACATACATAACATGAGCTAGGCAAGTCTGAGATTCACAGTACTGGCATGTGTGGGTGCATGTGTGTCCATATATGTTACGTATGGTGGGGAATACATCTCAATTGTTACTCACTCTCCTGTACTCTAGTGTACACATCTGTACAGACTGCAATGCAGAAAGCAGGACATAGACAGGGGAGTGTATCTCACACATGTGAGGTACCTGTATGTGCATGGCATAGGTGTATTAATTACTGAATGCCACAGTGTGTGTATGTAGGGCTGACTGGTCCCTGGGGTGAGGATGTATGTTACCATACTGAACTGATAAGACCCCTCCCACCATCCAGGCAATGCATTCTACTATCCGTGGTGATGTCCCCAGTCTTAGGCCGTACTGACTACCTGTACATGTGTATTCTCTGTGGCGTGTCATGTAGGTGCACGATACTGTAATGATGATTTGCACATAAGCAGGGGTCCTCATCCCACCAGTAGCAACTGTGTGTGAGTGTGTGTTACTATGTTGGTGAAGCCATGAGTGTGTGTGTGTGTGTGTGTTACAGTGTCACTGAATGCATGTGTGTCAATACCTGACTGTGTGGGTGCAGTTGTGTGTTGGCATCCTGTCATGGGAATGTGTATTACTGATTCCTATTTAGGCATCACACTTTCCACTGGCCTCTATCCTTCTAATCAGCTAGACCACTCTCTTACCTCACCACTCCATGTAACTGTACCTGTGATGTCAGCCTTTATGGATGTCATGTCTGTGGCCACAGTAGCTTAATACACAGTTATCATGCTCTTGGAATGATAGACGTGTTTGTAATGTGGGACATTCTCACTGGTATGTGGCAGCTACACGGTGCATGCTGGTATATTCATACATAACTGTGAGTAGTCCACATTGACATATGAGACACTTAACTGCAAACACTGACATCCACCGGCATGTGCAATTAGACCTGAAGAAGGACTGCAGAACATCATGACTAACATGCATTTACTGGTGTTACACAAGACACATACTGTTAACAGTATTGTACACCTGTACTACATGGTATATCTGCTGCCTGTCAACAGTCCTCAACATTTGTAAACTACACATATCATCCTAGTCTGTTCACCCTGTGCATCAGAATATATGAGCATGTCCCTGCACTGATGGTGTGGATGTCAGGGATGCGGCACAGGCATCATCAGATGTACAGGGTGTTAATGTTTGCCGGAGGCCTAGGCTGCACTGTTGTTACACAAGACACATACAGTTAACAGTATTGTACACCTGTACTACATGGTATATCTGCTGCCTGTCAACAGTCCTCAACATTTGTAAACTACACGTATCATCTTAGTCTGTTCACCCTGTGCATCAGACCATATGAGCATGTCCCTGTACCGATGGTGTGAATGTCAGGGATGTGGCACAGGCATCATCATATGCACAGGGTGTTAATGTTAGCCAAAGGCCTAGGCTGCACCATTGGATGATATCATGTGTGTGGGTTTGGGCCTTTGATCTAATTGGGCGTGTGTGGATGTTATGCATGTGTGTGTTGCAGTGCCCTACATATGTGTCCAGTGTGTGCGTGTATGTATGCACACAGTTCTCCCATGAGTCTGGCCTACACAGGGGTATTATTGACAGCTGCAGACTGTACAGGCGAGGTTTTACAGTTCATGGTATCTGGCCATGGACATGTGACCTGTGCCTGCCAGGGGTTGCACGGGCACTACCAGACAGAGATGCAGATTTGGTACTGTCTGATGTCACTTGTCCACTGAAACCATGTCCATGTTGGGAGCATCCTGGGCCATGTGCATGTGGCCTGCTGTGTCATGGTGTGGACAGCACAGTACCAGATGCACTGCTGCTGCTACCGCCACTATGGGAGCAAGCATGTGAGGTAGCTCATACACGTAGAACTGACACAGGTGATGTAGCAGGCCTACGTCCACGTGCCTGATGCCTCACTCCTACCAGATGTTCCAAGACAGACAGCTCACGCTCGCGGATTGTCATGCCATGGTCAAGGACTCCAACCATGTCAGCCAACCATCTATACAAAGCATCAGCAATCTGCTGTTGAGCATTTACCATTGCCTGGATGCTGTTGTTTAAAGAACGGACAACAGCACTCTGTAGCCTCTGATCTTCTCTGTTGCACTGTTCAGCATGTGCCTGTGCCTCCATTACAGCCTGAAACATGCGTCTGGTGACACCAGCTGCTGCGCTCTGTCATGCAGGAGCATGTTGGCCAGAGGTCCTCCTATGAGCAGCACTGGCCATGGGCATGTGTGGGGCACCACCAGTAGTTTGGCTGACACCATGGTGTGCAGGCACACCTTCCATAGCCCCCATACTTTCCTGTTACAAGCTACCACACACCAACTGTCCTTCCTCTATGGCCACTGGTGATGGAGTATGTGCAGGTATGGGATCTATATGCGGGGATGAGGTGGATATAGATGGAATGGCAACCAATGGCATGATTTCAGCCCCTGGCAACTCTGCCTGTGTCCCAATCATACGTTTATCAGCACTGCTAGAGTCTGTGGGGACACAAACATCTGATGCACCACAGGAGGGCAATGCACCTACATCACCTGTGAGGGCAGACAAGAATTGTGCATTACAATCTATACAATACACACACACACACACACACACACACACACACACACACACACACACATGCATGTGATATGACAGAAGGCATGCAACATGCATGTGATACGGCAGACGGCATGCAGCACAGACAATAATAGTGGTATTTATCATACATCCCTAGGTTGCACACAACAGCATGCATGTGTCATAGCAGACGGCATGCAAATTACCCAATCATAGTGGTGATTAGCATACATCCCTGTGTTACACCATGTGGACCAGCACAGGTTAACAGTACACCTGCCTGATGTGCGGCATATGACCTTGATAATCACATGTAGTATGACGTGATCTGCTGATGTGTGCAATGACATGCATACATGTTTAACACAATGGTGTCCTGTCAAATATACAGTGGGGCAATGGTGTACCAATTCAGTGTTGTCTGCCTGCACTACAGATATACTGCAAGTTTAGCTGATGTGCATGGCCATTGCAGGGAATCATGAGGCTTCTCTAGTGCTATACAGTGTGAGTTACAGACAGGGTTCATAGCCATGACTGTGTTCAGATACAATACATATATAATGTGGAATGTGACCCACGTCACTGAGGTGTATACACACTAAACCATGATGTGGAAATTGTGACACAGGTCACTGATGGGTATACGGATGACACCCCTACACATCTGCAGCCATATTGCTGCAGCCTGGTAACAATGGCCAAACATGGCGAAAACATCGGTACACCATGTCCCACATGACATCTGTGTACCACACACACACACACACACACACACACACACACACACACACACACACACACACACACAGACACGAGGAGCTAGTATGGCATTTATGTCCAACACCAGCAACGGGAATGTATTCTATCTGTGGCCTGATGTGGATACTGTACAGGTGACTGCTGTCATGTTGCAACACCCTCAAGATGTTCAACACATCTTATGTGGTGGATTGGCATTACGCCTACACAAGATGTGCATAGGCCTGTAGGATGTCTAGTGTTCCACATCTACATTATGACCATTATACAAAGGCCATGGTTGAACCATGTTTAGCCATTATACGATAGGGTGTACACACAAGCACAATATGTCTACTGTGTGTGTTGCTCCATGTCTCTGGCCATCCTCCATGGCCATGTATGTATATGTGTTGTCCAAATTATTGTGATGGGCATCTATTTCACATGTCTGTGTTGTCCCATATGACATATATGCTCCACTGACAACAGGGTTATGCAGATAAAGGGTGGTATGTGGGATATGTTTTCAGGTTAGGAAGGCAATGTAGCAGCCAGGCCAATAGATGTCATGAACATGTCAAGATAGAACATCACATTGTATGACATTCATAGCAGGGCTATGATCCACACTGTGTAGTACTGTTTGTATTCACCACATGTGTAGATCAGATCTGTTGTACATCCCTAAACTGAACAGCACCTCCACCGTTGTATGCACAGCTGTCAACACATCTGGCAATAAAGTTTGTGAAGATTCATGTCGGTGAGATAATTGACATAGCTTGCAAGTGTTACACATGGGTAGTCATTGTGATGCATTGCAGGTTCGACCTGTTTATTGTGACAGGACCATACATTATGTGTACATGTTGTGAATGGCCACATGGCAGATAGATTTGTGCATTACGGTTCCTGATAAATAATAACGCTCTCACCTGCAATGGGCTGCTGTCGCAGCAGAACGCCAGACGTACCTAAATAGGAGTAACACAGCAGTATGAGCATAATCCACCGCTGTATAAAGGCTACAGGGTGCAATGTGCATAACACATACACCAGTACATTAGACTATACTATGGTGTATGCACATGTGTGCATACACATAGTAGCATACTATAGTATGTGGCAGGTGTGTATACATGCCTTGCATATGATGTTACATTACATATTGTACAGTGACACATGCAACTATGTGGAATATAGTTGTTATAGGTGCAGTACTGACTTACCAGGCAACTCCAGGCTCAGTGATTGAGAGACACCGACCTCCACAATATCGGCTAAGGCTTGTGGATGTGGTTCTGCAGGTGTCCTCAGGTTGGCCAGTAGCTCCTTGGTACATGTGAGTGGGGGCTGGGTTGGTGATCCACCACCTGTTGCACCTTGTTCCCTGGCAATTGCATTTGCACGCTGTATCACCCATCTAATGAGGTCTGTACAGTGTCTGCGCACCTGCTGGTATGTGCGGTTGTGGCCACCCACATCATTAACCCTCCTGTGAAGTTCCATCCACAGGGCATCCCGCTGCTGTGCATCCTGTGGCACATGGCTGAACAGGATATTGTGATTGTCGAGTAGGTATGGGATGAGGGCCTCATCCTCCGAGCGTGTAAAAGGGGGAAGCCTTGCACGCGGCATACCTGGAAGACATAATGATGGAGACAGGTCACAGTAATTCACAGAGACATGCAGAGCTACAGCTGAACATACATGTGTATTGCATTAATTCAGTTTAAATAGCTGGATTTGTAAACCTACATGACACTGACGTGTTTGTGTCACACACATGTGACACTCAATGTTGAGTGGATATTATCACTATATATGTGTGTGTGTGTGTCACCTGATTACATTGCTCATACTCCATGTGGTTGCTGTCTTGATGTGGGCATGTCTGTTTCCCTGTACTGGTGTTCCTACCTATCAGCACATGGCTGGATGTGTCCACATTAATGCAGTCAACCTTGATGCAGTTATATATGTCACATATAAGGACTTACACTGCCTTAACAAACATGACCTGTGATCCTGCAGACATGCTCACATAAGGTTTTACATGTATGTGTTCTGCCATATAAATCTACATGGCACTGTACAGTGATTCAACATCATGCCATGTATCAGCTGTGTTGCACATGTGATACACATGGGACACTGGCTAGCCAGATGGTATTTGCAGGGATGGATATCAACTATAGCATGTACAGTCAAAGTCAACTAGTGGGCTATATGCCATGGGCCATGTATGAATCTAGGATGAAAGGTTACCTGGCAGTAGCCGACAGGCTCGTCTGTAGGGCCAGGTGGAGCAGTACCACATTACTGATCCACAGGGTTAATGATACATATACTATGTGTTACCATGCGGTCATCACACCATGTCTGAGAGGGGAGCGATGTGCAGCTTTGATGGACAGGAATGCATAGTATGGCAGGACTATGTCAAGTGTATGGGACAAGGATCTGCCCAGCATGTGTTAGGTGGATGTCCATGAAGTATGTGACCGAGATCAGGATGAGTACGTGTAGCATGTCCAACATCACTGGGTTGGACATGGAATTATTCAGGGTATGCATCATGCTACATAGTGGAGTTGGGGAATGGGAAGGCTGGTGTAGGCCATCTGCACATGGCCAATACCCCTTAAAGGAAATATGTGATCTGATATGGCTCACTTGAGAGTTCTGTATGGCTGGACAATGATCTCTATATTCATGATTGGCACCCTATCATTATTAGGGTTGCCAAATATGACTACCTGACAGGTGTGGTGACATAGCTATCACAGGAAAGACAACTGCCTAGCTGCATCCCTCACACACAAGTGTCCATTATGTTGACCACTGCCTAGGTGGTAGTTCATGGGTACAGGGTTATTAACATCAGGTGACAAAGTGAGTCAGCTATTGCTCCTAGGTCATAGTCATTTGCATACTTCAATAGGCAGATGCCTTCTGTTTGTCTGTGAGGTATGGACTACAATGAGGGGGAATAAAATTCATTAACCCTGACATACTGTAGCTGCCACTGGTGTGATGATCACGTATTATTCAGACACCTTCTGTAGTGTTGGTTCTGCTAGCAGTCCTGTTGAAAAACACTCCTGTGACATAGGAATGTACATCTAGTATACCGAGTGTAGGTGGTACTCAGTATGGGTGATGATGTCCTATGACCTGGCAAGGTTATGATATGCAGTGTGACATCAACCATACTGTCATCTACATCTGTACTGCTGACATCACTTAAGTGATCAAGGTTCATGGCTTTCCAGACCAGACTCAGCAGGGTAGTAGTAAAGTACTTCCCATTATCAGTGGTGTCTCCCCCTTTGTGGATTGTGATACCTGTTTGTGTGCACCATTCAGTGTGTACACAACCTGACATGGAGCTATATTTTACATGACATGTACGTGTAGAGCATCTTGTTTTGCCATATGTGTATGATACAACCTGTGAAGTGGGCAGGTCCCATGCAGACTGAGTGCAGCTTGTACCTGCATAGTTGTGAGTACTGGGGCCCTGTGGTGTACATGGATATATGCTTGTGTACCTGTTGGGGGGAGGGGGGCGTGTGTTTATATTATCCAAGACCCTATCTGGATTGCTTATTCATGCTAAGCACTTGTTTAGGACTTGTAAACACTACATAAGCTAATAATTACTATAGCACTCAATCTTCCTCATTACCTACAGGTAAGGGTGAACAGGTTTTGTACAAACTTTTCTCACTTGCGTAGAGTAATGTAGCTCTTGTACTCACTTTCCTCACTTATCTAGGTGAATGTAGTTCTATATTCAGGCATGTCCAAGAGTCAACTGCCAGTGTTCTCACCTGTCTATCTGATGAATCTGGACATCTTGAGTCAATGTACACATTGCCTCATGTACACAGACAAGCCTCCCCGCCTACCACTCAACACTACAACCTGTGAGAGATGCACTCATCTAGCTAAACTGGAGGTAAAGGTCTCTCCAACCAAGCCTGACCCTGACTGTCATGCGGAGAAGGTACACAGTCGCACAACACCACACTTATTACATAAGTCTCACTGAATCTACCCCACAATTAACTGGGAAAACTACTCATGTACCAACACATTAGCTCAATGGTTTCTGGAATTCATAAACACCAATGCTCTGACTCAACATATTCACACACCCACCATGGGCAACAATATCCTAGACCTAGTCATTACCAACATGAGTGACTGATAGTCCACACGTGAAGCCAACTCCTCGTTGGTCCGATCAGACCATGTGCTGAACACCGTTGATATCCACATCCCGCACCTACCCCCATTAAGGGAACCACAGTATAATATGTCTACAAGGCCAACTACATGCTTAAGACAGATGTGGTGGACGTCATGACACCCATGCAGATGGATAGTACTGTTACAACTGCTGAATCCTACACAAATGCACTCGATAAGCACTTACAGGAGTGCATGGCTTGTGCTATCCCAAACAGAACCAGGACACTATACTCCTAATTAACTAAACCAGTCTGGTGGTCCCCTGCAATAAACATATTGTACTACAGGAGGAAGACACTGTTGCAAACGAGAGTACAATACCATGCGTGGAGGAGATCCCTGGCCAGCCTCAGTAAGAAGGTAAGATCCCTTATAAGATCCTCCAAAGCTAGCTACAAAAACTATAACGCAACTAATACCAACAACAACCACAAAGCATTCTATAGTTATGTCACATATATCGATGTCAACAACCAGATCTGCTCTGAGTTACAGCACAAAGGCACGAACATTACAGAAACAATTGATATTGGCAACATCCTGGCAGATTCCTCTCAAAGCTGCATACTCTAACGGCAATATCATAGCATCCATGGGACCGGACAACATCTCAGGCTGCATTTTACATGAACTTCAGATCGTGCTGTCTCCCCACCTATGCACCATGTTCAGTAATAGCCTCACATCAGGCATAGTGCCTCCTGAATGGCGCACAGCAACAGTTATCCCACTCCACAAAGGTGGCACCACAATGGACCATGGGACCTATTTCCCTATAGGCCTGACTAGCCTGGTCTGCAAGGCTATGGTGCACATCATGGATCACTGTCACAGAGACATTGGGTACCTCCCAACCTTTGACCCCTCCCTGTTTGGTATTGTTAGGGCTGGACCATGCCTCCTAAACCTGGTGGACTTCTTAGAGACAGTTACCAAGGCATTAGATGTGGGTAAAGAGGTCCACACAGCCTACCTAGATCTCTCATAGGCTTTCAAGACCATTCCTTCTTCTGGTATTATCAACATACCCATCCGCCTGAACATTAACCCCTACATCATGTGATGGTTTGCAAAGTGGCTCATGGACAGAACCCACACAGTGGGAGTCGCATACCCTAGGTCCGACTGTATACCATTTACAACTGGCATCCACCAGGGCTCAGTCCTAGGACCCCTCATGTTTGGTATATACTTCTCTGATGTACAGACAAGAACAGGAGGGCTTTGGCTGAAAAGGTTCGCAGACGACTGCAAACTAGGGGACATAATTGTTTCCCCAGCTGTTACAGACACCCTCTGGAAGGGTCGCACTGAGACAGATACAAATGTGCATAGTCATTTCCTTTGGATATAACTAATTACACACAGACTACCACATAGATGCTAGTCCCCTACATACAGAAAAGGTAACACGGGATCCCAGAACCTCAGTAGACAGCAATCTCTCCTTCAATACCCATAATGACAAGGTGGTTAGAATACCTTCTACATGGCCCCCCTAATCTCTAGTGGGTTAGCATCAAGATCAGAGGGGCCATTGTGACTCTACACATGCCATATTAGACCCATTAAAGGATACAACACCCCATTTTGGTTATACCTTACAAGACAACTGCGACAGCTTGGAAGACCACACCAGTACCACACCAAGAGGATTACCGACATCAAACAGATGACCTATGCAGCCCAACATACGGACCTCCAGCTGTACTCAGTTGCATACCGCATACTCACAGGCGATCTCTGCTTGACATACAAGGCCCATGTCCAACCCTGTATTGCTAGATATGCTCCACCTAAACAGAAGCCTCTGAGAGTCACATGCTCTAGGGATATACACTTAACCACAATGATGAGTAGGTCATGCTGGACGGATAGATTCCTGACCTGGACACTCCCTATGCTTTGGAACATGATTCCAATGTATATCAGGCAGGGCCCCTCACGAACACTCTTCAAGGGAAACCTTGACGTGTGGATGGGAGACAGACATGTACCCTGGGGATCACTGCAGTGGCTCTGCTGGACAGTGGCACAGGTAACTATTGGCTCTGCCATTCAGAGGCACAGGGAACCAACCTATGGGGGTGGCGAAAGCCAACACACGCTAGCTAGGCTTACAGATACCCTTGGTAAGACAGCCTAGTACCTACCTTTGCACATATTACATGTCTTATGTGCATGGATAGTTAAATAGCTCTTCCATTTTACTTTGCTATTATGCTGATAAACTGTTGGCTCACTAAAAGACATATGTATCCTGTTATTGTGTATTGTAAATGCCAATTGACATAACTAATGTTCGCCTAACATTACAGTAATGTTATGTAGCTTATAATACATATCTGCCTACAATACTGTACATTACACAGTTATTGGCACAATATCCCACAATGCAAATCATACTTGCACAGTGGCCCAACCTTCCACATGTTATTCTCTGTAATAAACCCATACATATGGCTACAGTTACAATATATCAACATATACTATTCCCTGTTATAGCACATACTTGTTGGACAAGCCCTGCCACTGACATCGGCTGGTGAGGAGTATTTCTGTTCAAAGCCCTTATATAGCATCACTTGTGGTGTATGTGGTGTTTGCCTTGTGACCTACAGCAGTACACACAAATACTACAAGCATTACTATGCTCAACAATACATCACTACAGGATAACTGTTTCCACTATATGGATTGCGTGCACTTTAAATACTACAGAATAGTACTACATACACAGACATACTGACTGTTCTACATACCTTATTAGTAACCTGAGGTGTCGTTAACTGTCGATTCAATCATTTTTGGTTTGTGTTTCAGTGTTCTTTGCAATGTTCCGCTGGTATATACAGATGGTTTGAATGTGTGATAACACATCCTTTTCTAGTTACATATCGATAACATGTGGTATCCTGTCCACCAATTGCTGTTCCAAAGTAGTTAATTGGATGCACATCAGCTGTGCAGCTACTCCATTAGCTGACAACAGTGGAGTATAAGTGAGTACTCCTTTTGGGCATTGTCCATTTGCCTTACCTTCGAGGGAGATGGCCTAGATGTGTTATTCCAATATATTTCAACAGCTATATGGAGACACACAGAGATATATTAGCTTCATGACTCCCATGGTCTGTGTGTAATGGCTAGATGATTTAGTTCTACATGTGAGTATAGCTGTTATATTTCGGAACAGTGCTACTTATGCAGGGTTTGTTTGTACCTGATACTTCTGCAGATGTTTAAGTCTGGCAAGGATGTTTGGCCAGCTTAAGGCCATATGGCTATGCATGAACTATGTGGTGTACAGTGTGCTCACCAGACATCCTTGATTTGGTGTACAAGTGTAGCATACTGTGCTGTTACTCACTATTTGCTAACACATCCCGGTGTACGCACAACCCTCTGAAATGGGATTAGTGCAAACAAACCCTATTTCATCAGCAGCTGTTCCATTGTATAACAGCAGCTATTTCACACAGGGCCATGTTAGTGTGTCTCTGACAAGGTATGTTAAGGCTTCTGCAGATGTCGTACAGTGTGTGAATGATTTGTAATGTTATTACAGTTTGTATTGTAATATGTTTGGGTGTGGGGGTGATGTTGGTGGGTGTGCTTAGAAGATGCAGGTGTGTAGGAACTGCTTTTATACATAATCGCTATGTGCATGAGGGCTCCTTCCCTATTTGAACACCTATCCTTTTGTGGACTAATACAATGGTAATTGCAGGCTGATTCATTAAGGCACTGTTATGTGGTTCCTGTATAGCATGGAGGTGATGTTAGTCCTTGAATCCCTTCGGTAATACATCTGAATGTAATAACGTGTTGCTACATGATAGCTGTGTATTTCTGTCATAGGTATTTGCAGTCATCGTAGTTGTGTTGGTGACTGACCCTCTTTGGCTAGGGTTGCCACCTTTTCATATGGCAATAGTGGGACCTTTTCAGGACACACATCTGATTTTACAGGCCGACACAAACCCAGGTCAGTACAAGGGATAGAACTTTCCTTTCTTGCCTAATTATAAATTTATTCTTGTAGCAGTTTAGTTGCTTATCCTGTTTCCTGTAACATGTAGGTATTTTAGATACAGAAATAACTATTGTATGCAACTATTACAGTACATATGGGACATAATTATGTCCTACAATCCCAGAACATTTGCCACATTTAATATATTTGGTCAGGACACAAATGCCAAAAGAGGGAGTGTCCCTCGCAAAGTGGGACAGGTGGTAACACTATCATTGGCTCATGTCCATAGCACATATTTGTAATAGTGTATAGGCATATACTTTCCATATCCTTTGTTCATAAAGGTTGGTAGTGGCGGAATGTGTGATTGCTATGGTCTATGTTATACACATATATGAACACTTCAACAACTGCATACAGGAGACCTACGGAATCCCGAAACCACAGTGTTCCAACCCACACAGTACCGGGACCAGACTCCCATACCCCACATTACCAACATCGACAGTAACTCGCGAAGGTAACATGAACATGGAACACACACATGCACACACAGACACACTGCTACCCAACACATCCAAACAGACCATCCTACACTACATATGAGCAGTTGGCCAAGCCCCCATACACCCCCATGTAGGTGCCTGCACCCCCCACACCACCCCCTACTTTAATATTTTACATCCTAGGTCGCGCAAACAGACGCACAAAGCTAACCCACAACCGCACATTACAGTCCCCCAAGAACACACACCACACACAGAACACACACTTACACACACTACAGCCCTAAGAAACACACGTACACACAGTAACCTACCCAAACCGCAATACCAGAAGCACTGACTAACTGTCCATTAACATCGTGAGATTACACCTCGCGCATCTGGTGTTTCGGTACTGTGTTCTTTCGGACCTTAAGCCTCGGGATTACACGCGTCGTTATGTAAAGCAGTCGGTATGTGGTCGGTATCCCATTTATATGTACCTCCATGGTTATGTAGATGTTGTTAACCTATCTATATATCTACATATATATGTATATCCCCATATATGGACATCTCTCTCTCTCTCTCTCTATATATATATATATATATATATATATATATATATAGATATATAAAACATACACCTTTCATTGGGCACATGCTGGTTTGTTCTATTTCTATACATTCCTACCTTTTGTGTTTTATCCTGTCAGTATACATGACTGCCATTGGTACATCTCAGGTAGTTTAGTGGTATGTTATTGTGATGAATGTGTACATGGTTGCATGTTCTAATCCTGGCAGTGATATCTTACCTCTCAGAGCAGGCACTGGTAGTGCAAGGGTGATTAACGCACATTTCAGAGGTTGTGTGTTCCACATATTTATTATTCTGTGGAGATCTACCTATATATGCAAGCTGTGTTTAAGGTATACTGTGTAACATATACACATCTGTGAAGATTCCCATCAGGGATACTCTCCATTATTTGGAAATACATCCCTGATTACATTATACAAAACCCCTCACTGATACTCTGGGGAATCCTTGCAAAGTGGGTGGTGAACAGTAGCTACACCCCAGGGATCCTGCAAGTGGCTCTGCTCCACAGAGGGACAGTTAGTTGATCGATGGGGTGGTGACAACAGACATGTTTTGCCTATGCTTATGAGTGGCCTCGGCAGTTGGGCATGTACCTACCTATGTATCTATGAACCTGTACATACGGTATGGACACATGCTGATAGCTTAATTTACTGTTCAGGTATTGACTTACCTTGTGCCAATGGCGGCTGTGTGTACAATAGTTGAGGGCTACCTATGTAGGATGCACACAGTAGATCACCTATTCGTGACAATTTACAGGTGGTCGTGTGTGTGTGTGCCATCCATGTTTGCTGTGTGTGCAGAAGGGTGTCAGTCCATGAGTGCCTACACTGTCAGTGTGTGTGCTATATGTTCCCTATTTGCCAAGGCATGGGCATACTGGGCACGCCTCTGACTGATACTGGGGCTAGCACAGGGAGTTCATGGTCTGAGTCCCCCTGTGCCTGTGGGTCCCTTGGCAATGGTGGTGGACTGTGAGGGCCTTCACCATTCTGTCCCTGCTGCAGCTGTTTCCACAGGATTATATTGTGTAGCATGGCACATACTATGAAGATGTGGGCACACGTTCCTGGAGAGTGCTGCAAGGCTTCAGCAGATATGTCCATGCAACAGAACCATGATTTCAGCATCCCAAACACGCGCTCTATGATGATTCTGGTTTCTGCATGTGCATCATTATGGCATTCTTGCATGGCTGTGTGTGTATTTCTGATGGGAGTCATCACCCATGGTTCCAGTGCATAGCCAGCATCCCCCACCAGGTGGCCATATGGGATGTCCCCCCTGGCAAATACCTAATACAGCTGTGAGGCATGCTAAATGTGGGAGTCGTGATAGCTTCCAGGGCTGCCAGCACACACATCCATGATAATGCCCGGGGCATTGCACATGACCTGGCAGTTGATGGAGGGGAATCCCTTGTGGTTTATGTAGTGCCTACTCTGCTCACCGGGTGGTGACTTGATGTGCATGTGCGTGCAGTCTATTGCACCCAGTACCTCTGGGTAGTCTGCCACACGGTGGAAGAGACGCATATTGCTGGCCAACTCCTCCTGTGTTCGGGGGAAGTATATGTGCTCATTGGCATGTGGTAACATGGCATCCAGGAACTGCTGGAGTATCCTGGATGCTGATGCCTGTGAGATCCCCATGATATCCTCAGTTGGCCTTTGGAAGGTACCTGTGGCTAGTATTCTCAAGCTTACACATACCTTCTTGTCCACTGGGATGGGTTCCCCTCTGTTACTTCTGACTCTGAGGCATGGCCGGCACAGCTCAACACGTTGCTGTATGATGTCCCTGTCCACCCTGTAATGCACTACTATCTCCAGATCATGTAGCCCCTGGTAGGTTACCCTGGGTCTGAACACTCGTCTCCTCCTCCAGTGCCTGAGATGGTTGTCAGCATCAACCTCCACACCACCGTCAGTCTCCAGCACATGCTGCTGAATCAAAGCTATGACAGCCCCTAACATATACATATTAAAAGTTCCCCATCTGAATACACCAATGGTGCAGAGTGTCTGGGAATACACAAGTGTGTGTGTGAGGCTTTCACACCTTATACTATTGTGCAATGGATGATGCTGGTGTAATCGGGTGTGTTTGTGTTATTCCAGCTGCAGGGTATCTTAATTATTGGTTTTACAGCAGGTACTGCTATTGAGGGGCCTTTGGTGTTGACTTACGCTTGTCTGCCGTGATTCATCTATTGCCCTTTACTTCTATTTTCAACCCGATTCCCTCTCCCATTGTCAGGCATGCATCCAGCTGCCGCCTTTCTTGTTTTGTGCTTCCACAACCTAGAATTGTGTTGGGAAATGTGTTATGTAGCTGATCTACTGCAAGTTTACTTTGTTCTGCTGTGACAGTTCTCTTTTCTTTGTTGTATGGCACCTCCCCTTTCCTGTTCTGCAGGTAGCTGCTAGTAGCCTTGTTAGCTGTTGTCTATGGCCCACTGTGAGTTTCTAGGTGTTAATTACTCATTTGTACTCCAATTACCATGTTGCAAGCATTTTCTTATTGTCTTCCCGTATCCTTCCTATTTCAGCTGTGGTGCACGCTGCACACAGCCATTTACCGGGTTTCATGCCCGTTTTCATCCACGTTCATATGAACTTTCGGTTACCTTGTGTGCTCTCTGCTAAGCAAAGCTATGGCTACTTTCACACCCCTATCCTGCGGCTTTGCTTAGCAACATGCAACATGGATTAGCAATGATCCAATGTACTTACAGCTACGATGGTGCGCCCCTCTCTTGATGTCATGTTTACCTCCAGGCCACTCCTCGGTGTTGTAACGCTACGTTGTGTGGTACATCCTTATGCCGGTGGGGCATTTGCAATTCAGTATTACTTGACTCATTTGCATGGCATTGACTGCTAACTCCTATTTACTGCACGGAACACTGTCACAGACCCTTAGCAACCCTTGCACCATGGTTGTGGTGTAGCATGCGTGCCATTGACTATTATGGGGATATCATGAATTGCATTGCATTACAGTTTTATGACATCTAAATATATTTTCCTTGTGATCCCGTTTGTACACCGATGCACTGTGGTTTTACTTTGCGTTGGTGTGGCCATGACATTAAATGTTATTTTTTATATGTTGTGCATGTTGTTTTATGCCATTGGCTATATATTTAGCCATTGGCATATATTAACATTATAATACATAAGTTTGGTTCCAATTTTATGTTTGACAAAATGTAAACTGTTTTTTTTTGGTTTACATTCCGACATGCTTATGCTACACCTGCACAACGTCTTGAATTGCTATATACCTTCATTTGCATGCTACACTGCTGTGCATGAGATAATTAGCATACATGGGCCAGGAGCTGCGCAGCTCTGGCATACCCTGATAGTGCACGTGGAAACAGCTCTTATCTGAATCGCTCGACGGCCATATTTGGTGCTAGATCGCCGACGCTACTCTGGCGCACGGCGCAAGCTTCATGAATCCCGGGAACTGCCTTATATTTTGCTTTTTTATTAAGCCTTCCAAAAGCAGCAGAAGAACCCTTTATAAATTCCCATGAAAACAGAAACAATATTCAAAAGACAGACTAGAAATAAGGAAAAAGTAAAATTAAAATTCCCCAATGCAGGCTCTTGAAAATTTGAGAATAACTGCATACCAAACCAATGTCCAATATATATATATATATATATGTGTGTATATATATATATATATATATATATATATATATATATATATATATATATATATAATATATATTTATATATGTATAAATTAATAGGGGTCTATATTATATAAGCGAAAGTTCATATGAACGAACGCTCTAATGAGCGAAAATGCCCTGCATCGAAACGCTTTTTCTGGGGTCGCAGTACAGTGAAGACAGGAATATTTACCCTTTCCTCACTGTAGTGCAATCTCAGAGTTGGAATATATATTTAGCAGGGGGGGTGAGGGGTGCAGCCCCCCACAATATAACGTTCGATGTCTGGCATTTTCGCTCATTAGAGCGTTCATTCATATGAACTTTCGCTCATATAATATAGACCCAATTAATAGCATCTAGTGGCAAAAATAAAATCTTGTCAGTCTGGGCTTCTGGATTAGATTTTTATTATCTCTTAGAAATGAAGGAAGACCAGTTACCAATTTAACCAAGGTAACAAGGAGTCCTCATGGAAACAATTGTTTTTTGTCAGTTTAACCTCACTTTTCATACTTACAACGCATAACTGACAGACATACATTTACCTCTATATACCAGAACCAATTTAATGCATGATACTCTCAGTCTGCTGCCCCAAGGGCAAGTTTTAAGGAGACTTAGCTGGTCAGTACCACTGTGTTTTGGAAATACATAATGCTGTATCTCAACAGAACCTAGCATTGCATCTCCTTCTGTGATAACTGCCCTGTTTATTTATTTTTTTGCCTTTCATTTCTTTTCCCAGCACAGTTAACTTAACAACAAATTTCTGTATGGTTTTACTTCACCATTTCCACAATTCAAACAATTTTTAAATTCACCAGGTTTACACAGTTTTCTTTCTTGCAATATACAATTGTTCGAGAGCAGAGAACCTCTTCCCACTGGCACAGGGTTTAACTTTTAGAAGTAGTGCAGCCAACTGTTTCAATTCTTAGTAGCAGCATTTAATGGGTCTGCATATATCCCAGTTTCCAGCAGAATACTACTTTTACTTCTAGTCATACTTCAGCATTGTTCAAAATGTCACAACAGACAAGACCAGTTTGTGAATATTCAGATTCCTGTACAATTCCTTTGTACTGTAATTTTGTCATCATTCCTTATAGCATACAGTTCACAGCTGCTCACCCTACAGCCCTATTTGCAATCGATTCATGAAAGCAGCTTTGAAAAATATCTTTGTGAACAATTCAAAAAACATTCACCTTTCACAGAATTCACCAGCACTGACTGAATTACCAACACCATACCTTGCAATGTCTTTAACACAAAACCCTCCTTTTTCAACATCACTGGTTAGCAGAGTGACCCAATACACCATTTTTATCAGCCCTTATATTATAAATGCTGGACAGCTCTATGTTCTGGCCTTTGTAAGTCTGGCCAGGATTCCCAAATGTATCCTACAAGTTTATGTGACTTAGATTTTTTAAGGGTTATATGTAAGATGGGGCAAGATTTACAGGCTGCTTCTGTCAATTAGAGATATAGGTGCTAGAGCCAGGGTACATTCGTGACCTCCCATCCACTGGTCCATGCTTCACTTCAAAATGGTAAGGGAAGAACTCGTCTCGACATGGATGGGAAGCCTATTCCACAGAAGATGAATTGTCTGAAACATATACCTGTCCCTCCAACATATCCTGCTTATGTCTCAAACTTAGTTTAAATCACTAAATTGAGTAATTCTGATGCTATTCATTTTTGCAGATATGCAAAAGGTCCATCTGAGTGGAATCCAAGGATACCTTGTATGCCAGGTATGGATTGCCTGCCTTTCAACATTCTATAAAAGTCTGAGTTTAGGGATAGGACTTTGGGGTGATTTGCATAGGAGATTTTGTTTATGCCCTGTTACTGTTTTTTTTTTTTTTTTGTGATGAACCTCTGTGGACATTCCAGTTGTTGCATGTGCCTGGTCAGGTACATACCAAAAGGGATATTGCACTCAGTGATAGGCCTGGGTGAGATCCGAATACAGTGGAACAATGATTTCTTTGGACCTAGATGCTATATCCTTGCTTACAAGTTGAGCTGGGTAGAATGATTTCCTTACTACTTTAGACACACGTTGGTCAAAAGCCAGGTTACTAACTACATACATACCCAAATTCTTGACTACTGGTTCTACTGTTAGGGGTGTGTTATAGATGAGGTAATTTCCTAGGGTGAATAACTTCCCAAATGGTACTATTACTCATTTCTTAACCTTGAGTCTGTTGTGGCTTTTGCACCAGTCACTTGTCTGTGTTAGTCCTTCCTTTAGAATGTTAGTGTCTTGGGTGGATTTTATGATCATTTCTATTTTGCAGTCTGCAAGCTTGGTTAGCCAGAGGCCATTGACATTTGCCTTGACTTCCAAGAAGTGAATGCTAATAAGGAATGGACCTAGAAAAGAACCATGAGGGACTCTGCTAGTAAAGGACCTCTTTGTGGAGGTGGTCTACTCATCCTAACTTCCTGGGTCCTTTCTGAGTGCCAGATGGCTATCCATCATTAAACATAGGGTGTTATGCCTATATCTATGAATTTGTTTATAATGCCAGAGTAGGCTGTTATATCAAATGCCTTAGCTAGGTCAGGGTAGGTAGTATGCCCTGTTCTGCCCTCATCCATTGCCTTTGGAACCATCTCAAAGAAGTCCACTAGGATGACTAAGCATGATCTGCACTTGATGAAATCAAAAGCCTAGACGGTCAGCTGCAGACCACCCTTGGCAAATTAACATGATCTGTTGACCATATTCCCCATCTTAACAAATACTGTACCCCCTTGGAATGACATTAGAAACTAAGGCAATTATTAAAGTCAGTGAAGGTAGAAGGCTACTCAATGCTAGGCATAAACCAGAATGGGATGCATAGTCCAAGAGCTTCATAATGTCTTCATTCATTTATCCAGGGGGGTATATCTCAGGTCATTTACACACACATGGCCTGGGAGAGAGTCTTGCTGGTACTTGTCATCTAATGACTTCAGTGAGTGGGAGAGTTAGTGGATTCTGGCCCCTGACAGACAACTGACCATAATGTTCTCCTTATTTAGTCTGAAAAGCAGGACATCTGCATGTCTCAGAATGGAGCCTGCTTTGATTAAAATATTGGGTAGTGTGTGTTGGCTTTCCTTATAGGCTTTGTAGTTCAGGATCCAAAGAATTTGGGTGTGTGCATGGGTTGCATTGAGTGCTGTTTTGGTGGAGTGCTTTTGGGTTTGCAGAGGATTCATTTTCTAGGACAAATCTCTAGGAGGTCGTTGGGATATAGGAAGACTGTTTTTCAATTCCTCAGCATATGTTAGTCTACATGTTTGGTCATTACTATGTGAGGTGGGTGTAATGCTCACACTGGGATCACTGTGAATAAAAAATTTATATCCAAAGTCACAAAATAAAAGTGTTCTGTTTTTTATGCAGGGAAGTCCACTAGATGAGTAAAAGATAGAATCCTTGAGCATAGATCTGAAATTTGTAGAGGTGTCATGACAAATGCTCTGGCAAACCATATTGTTGAGTTTGGCACATTCCATGAATTTATGTTTAGAGTAATTGATAAGAATTACAGGGGTGGTGACTTGAATAATATACTTGAACTTAGAGAACATGACTGGGTTATACGTATGCCTGCCGATTGTTTCCCTGATGTGAACAAGACAGTCACCATCAAACCTGTACTGAAACTTAAACAGAGGCGTTTAAAATGATTTGCTCTATTTACTAACATTTTTATAAGTGTATGATATTTGCTAAAGATGTGGGATATTTCTTAATTTTTTTTGTTAATTGAATGATTTATGTCTTATTTTGATTAGCAGTGCTGTATTTGATTTTTTTTATATATATAAGCGTTTTACAAATTTTGTTTTATGTCACCCTGAAGAAGGATTTTTATCTGAAAGCTTTGTGTTGGTTTGCAAACCTTTGGCATCGCTGTAGGTCGTTTCCTGAAAAACAGTTCCCAGTAACTCCAGTGATTGGTTGTCTAGTCATAGATGTTATAGATTTCAAAAGTAACCTGGAAAGAAGAGAATGAAACATTGAATATTGCAGTGTGCACTAAATAAGTCAGGAGATATGAAACAGAGGCTAATATAGATCCAAAAAAGCACAACAGGAACTGGAGAGGTGGATGAGAAAAACTTCAGCTCTACAGATTTCTCAAAAGCGGAAATAAACGCAGTAAATAAAATGCATAACAGAACAGGCAATTCTCCTTTCACTCTTTCCTTAGAGGCTGAATTTCTCAGCAGTACCTTTGTCTATTGTGGTATCCTCTTTGTTCCTTCCTCAGTGGTGAGATCTTTCATCTTCATCTCTACACTCTACAATGACATACCATTTTTTTAAAGAGAAGATACATTCCATGAGTACTCTCTAGATCTGAACATATTTTACTATACCCTCTAATACCTCTGGTGATATACATATATATAGATATATAGATATAGATATATATATATATATATATATATATATATATATATATATATATATATATATATATATATATCTAGGGTGTTATATCATTGTCTCTCTCTAAAAGAAACACACACACACACACACACACACACACATATATATATATATATATATATATATATATATATATATATATATATATATATATATATGGGTCTACTGTGAATGATCAAAATTTCAAAACATGGAATGCCATATGGAAAACTTTGAACATTCAAAAAAAAATTAATATATATTTATGCAGGGGGAAAGCCTGCTTGCACCCCCGACAGCACCGCTATTAAAATATACCAACTCCAAAATCGCACTACAGCGTGGAAAATGGAATATTCCAGTTCCCCGCTGTATGGAGATCTTCGTTTAAGTGTTCGAAGTTTTATATGGCTTCGGCCATATGAAATTCGAAGTTCTAAAACTTCGATCAATTAAATGGGACCTATATATATATATATATATATATATATATAAAAACACTTCAGAATGCCAAAATCCTGAAAGATCGAATTTCATATGGCCGAGACCATATGACCAAACTTTCGCAATTGTGAATGTAGATCTGCATACAACGCGGAATACCCCCTTGCAGGAACATTTAAATTGTTGTTGCTTTTTTTTTGTGGATTTGTTTTGGAGATTCTGAAGTGAATCCACATATATATATATATATATATATATATATATATACATACACATATGCTCTTATAAACTTAAAAAGTAGGAAGAATGAAAGGCTCCTTAATGAAGAAAAGATCAAATCTATGAGGCAAAAATCTGAACATTCTTTAAAGATCTGGACAGTTGAGAGGTACAAGTGTCTGCCAAGTTTTAAAGAGGTACAGTGCTGAATTACAAGGAAAATCAGGTACATTTCTGGTTGTTTACTTTTGCTGAATGTATTTGATTTTTGTTGTATTTTGCTCCACCCTCATTAGCATATATTACAGTTGAAAAGTCTGGCGGCTTAATTGTTACTTAGTGGCTAGACTTTTTTCTATTGAAATATTCTTGGTTTATAACTGGCATGCTGTTTGGGCTTCACATTTTTGAATGTCACATATGCACAGAGTCATACATTCATAAATGCACATGCTCCTTGAGGAAAATGCGGGGATATAGGCATATTTTAATTTGTTTTACTTAAATGGTGACTCATTTATTTATAAATTGTCAGTGAATCTGCCCATAACTGATCATATGATTACCCATTTGAACACAACCTAATGTATCCTGTTATGTTCAAGCTGCCCAAATATGCATTGCCTGTTGCACAATATTTTTTTCCTTAGTCCATAATAAGTGACTTCTGGTATCTGTCTGCATCCCTTTCCTTCTATCTTTATATATATATATATATATATATATATATATATATATATATATATATATATATAGTTCCACTTCAAAACATCTAAAATCAAAATATCGAGACCATAACATCTAAAACCCATAATGTCGAATTTAATAACACCTAAAATGTGTAATATTGCATAGTGTATCATCAAACATGTAAATGTTATAGTTTAATCTGTTAATCTTGCGGTATCACTATGAAATGTTGTAGTTTTTATTTCTATAGGTTATTATTTATATACTGTAGGAATTTATACTATTTATATAGTGTTTATTTTGCCACTCTGTATCTGTTTTTTAGGACATGCAGGTAAGTGATATACACATCATGTGTATATTCTTTATGGTGATTATGATACAGTAGGATTAGGAAATTAACTTTTTTTTTTTTGTAGTGCGATCTCGGAGTTGGTATATTTAATTTACAGGGGTGGGGGCAGAACCCCCACATAGGGGGTGCAGGGGGGGCTTGCCCCCCTGCAGAAATGTGGAAAAAAGTGTGTTTGTTAGTTTAGTGTCATTATATGTGGAGGGGATTTATTTTCATGTGATTTGTAGTGTCCGATGTTATGACGTGCATTTTAGATGTTATGAAATGCAATGTTATGGGTTTTAGATATTTTGGGTTTTAGATGTTATGGTTTTGATGTTATGATTTTAGATGTTATGGGTTTTAGATGTTTTGAATGGGAACCATATATATATATATATATATATATATATATATATATATATATATATATATATATATAACTATAAACTTCTTCACCAAGACATTTGAAAAAATATAGCCAAACCAGTGATTAGCGCTTTTGTTCCTTTATTAAAGTAGTAAAAACTTCTTTAGAAAAATATCTGTAACCACATTATGTTATTGCATGTTGTTTAATTTTTCTGAAAGGAAGACAAACTATTTACCTGACCTCTTACACTATTACACAGAATAATGCATTGTTCTTCCAATTTTCAGATATTCAATACTGTTTCCCTTTATCTGTGCTTTACTGTTCTTTCATTGTGTAATTCCAAACAGGCAAAATGTAGCCTGACTCACCCCATGAGCTACTTTATTACTAGTACCTCTGCCTCACATTGCTATCTTTAGGCTAGTAGAAGCTTCTACCACAAGGGTCTATTTTGTTGCTTCATTTCCTTTTCAGACTTTTTTTTTTCTTTTTTTACCATTCCACTTTCTAGTACCTTGAATCATCTCAAGAGCATTGTCCTCGGTGGTTTAAATTTGCTTTCCTCAATCCTTTAATAAACCTCTAGTCAGATTATATATTGTTCTGAGGTTTCTGTTCATTTTTATTCCTAATTTATTGCCTAAATCCTACTTTCACACAATTCACAAGTGATATTATTTCCTATTTAAATGAGTATATCTTCTGCTAAGCACAGACTCCTTTTCACCTTTTTTAAAGTTTCTATATTACTTGTATTTTGCCATATCTTTTCAGGCAATTTTTACCCTGAGAGTCTATCAAACTATAATATAAAGACTGCATTGCAGATATAACACATCATATTTATTTTTTCTGTTCACTCTATACACTAATGGACCTTGTTATTTTCTTACCTGCCCTGTAGTATGGCTTTGTGCATGTGTACACATGATGTCTCAGAGGCTGCATTTTTCACTGCCTATTATAATGTAATGTTGCACTTATGCATTTCAAGCTTATTAAATATGCAATACACCTTATATTGTTCTAGACGTTTATTTCAGTGTATTGTAAAGAAAACTTGTTATTTACATTTCTGACTGAGAATCTGAATGGGTTACTGCTGATATAGATGGCCTACGGAGTTAAGTGTATAAAAGGCATAAATAATACAGATCAATACATCAGTGCAAGCCTTGTCTTTCATGAGGAAAATAAAACAATAAGCAGCTCAATATGTGACTTGAGGGTTAGGAAAACATTGGAAAGTGAAATTCCAGCTGTGCTTATTGAACTATTCACAAATGGCATGACACAGGACAAAACACTGACTGATTCTGCATAAAAGAAAGCTACCAAGCTACGAAAAAAAACAATATCCCTCAGGCAGTTTAGGCCTCAGTGGTTCTGTCTGTGTATTTTACTGCCCTTCCCTTGGTATTCCTCATCAGCGCAGCAAACATCACCACATGCATCTTTGCTTTGTTAATTATGTACTAGGAAGGGTTATTAAGTAATCAGCTAACATTATCATCCCAATTAGTCAAGGCTCAGTAACACTCAACAGGTTTTACTGCAGCTTAATTCTTTCACATTCTAAGGAGTGAACTTTGGTAATATAAAATGCATGAGTTCATTGAGGATAACAAATTCAGAGCACTGAGGGCTTTTTACTCTATAATAAATGTTGTTATTAAACTTTAATAGGATGGTTGCAAAGTAAGGCAACACATTTTTGATGTTTTTCTTTTCAGAAGATCCTTCAACTGCATTACCCAAAGGTGCTGACTGCATTACCATTATTGGTCTCAAAATACTCCCTTAACCAAGGGCTATGTGTCAAAAGTTGATGTTAAATTTTGAATCACAGAAGAATTCACAGTGATATATTGAAACTTAAATTAAACGTGTGTGTGTGTGTGTGTGTGTGTGTGTGTGTGTGTGTGTGTGTGTGTGTGTGTGTGTGTGTGTGTTTACACATGCACATTTTTAATGTATTTCCTCCAAAATACATTTTTATTCCTCAGTTCCATTTGACAATGATAAATCTGTGTCTAGGATTTAAAACAAAATTTTAGCAATTGAATGCATAGTCTTTGTGCTAATAATATCTAAATGGAAGTTAAAACAACTGATCAGACTTAAAATTATGCCACTATTTATAATGGCTCTCTTATTAGATTTTTACTTTATCCTTCTAATCAACAGCAGACATAAATATCTGGACAGCACCTGAAAGCTGTAATGAATGCATTGTTCTGTCATTGTGTCCAATAAACCTTATTGTTATTAGTGACAGTTTGAATCACACAACTCTGTGTATGAGATTGGCAATATTTGTCAATACAGTCAGTGGCCTGCCTCAGCTGAGACAACACAATTCAGTGCTGGCACATAAACACGTTGTTAAACATGCAATCAGCTAATGTGAAATCCTACAACACCAACTCTGTCTGTGAAGAATCATGCAAAATAAAAAGTTTTGTACCAGTTTTTCAAAGTCTGTGGGCAAACTAAAGTATGTAAGTAGCAAACAGGAACCACTAGCTTTTTTATTTGCTTTTTTTCCTAGTGGCATGGCTTATATTATTAACATTATATTAGCTGAATACAAAACTCTTCAATGTGTAATAAATGTAAAACAATTATCTTCTTTTTGCATCTATGATGCAGAAAGAGTGAATGTCATTTTTTTCATCATATATCTTTGTTGAAGCTGCATAACTCACATAAGAAATCATTTAATTGAAGATAATGCAGAGGTGGGAAAGCCTGATTTACCTGAGCTTGTCTGTAGTCCCTCAAGTGCTCTTGTCTCTTTTGAATGTGGCTTCTGTTAAGGCTAACAAAGCCATGGTTCTTATATGTATGTAAAATAGTTAAATGTTACATGGCTAAACCAAGTCCAATCTTAATGGTTATTTTTTTTTTTAATTCTTTCATCCTCATATAATAGCAGAGTATATGAATGTATGTCTAGAATCTTACGCTATCAGAACTAGCACTGAAAAGATAGAAACAAACCATATTTTTGAGGCTATGTCTCTAAGACAAATGAATGAAAGAGTGGCATTTTTACATGAATAAAAGTGATCCAAACTCCAGTTATGTTTGCCATGCTTCTTTATAACCCCATTCTTACCTTAACAGACTTTTATTATTTAAATACATGTCAGTAGTAACCCAAGCTCTCCTTTACTGTAAAGTGAGAAATGGATTTCACTTTGACAATATTCAGACATTTATCTGGCAGTATTGCACAGAAGGCTATGTTTATGTTACTAACAGACATTTTACTGTAATGCAGCAACTTATTTCTTCAGTTTTCACTTGCATATTGTGTGATACTGAGTAAGTCACTTAGCCAGACAGTGTTGTGAGTGTTTTGTGTTTAATGGGCATGTCTAGTTATCATTAAGAAATTAAAAGAAAACAGCACTGGCAAGAATTCAGAACAGCTTACTACCACAGCACTGAGAGGGCATTGCCACTATTCTCAGCTATGTTATGCTGACAAAATGTGATTCAATGATATCATAGAGCTGCGCGAAGTAAAAGCTCCTTCTCCACTCGTCATCATGTCTCTTAATCGACTAGCCCAGTGGCATGGAGGGATAAAGCCCTAACTATTACCAAGTAACCCCAGGTGACTCTAGTTTGATTAGCGTTCTATGCAACTGACAGCACTGGCAAGATGGATGGTCCTGGTGGGGAATTGTGGTGGCTCACACAAAACTGCATTTGATGTTCAACTCTTAAGGACAGAGGGCTTAGGGCATCAAAAAAAAATCTGATATAGAAGGGTGTGAACTTTGCTATCACAAAGCTGTGATTATAGTCACCCTAGTACACGTGAGAGAGTGATCATGCATGGATGACGAAAGAATTGGCAGTCCCTGCAGTAATGTAGGTGTGCACATTACCAAAAGGAGTGGGTTTTGGGTCATTTTGCAAAGTTGTCTTATTGCCGGTATGAAGGCACGAGCATAAGTATCACCAGCATCTGCCTAGATTATGGCCTCCACATAGGTTCCCACCATGCAAAATGTGACAATTGTCCTTACTGCCAGGGAATAAATGTCACTCAGATGAACATTGCACAGTTTAAGATAAATACGCTAGTGTTTCTCCTACCAGCTCAAATAATGTAGTCACTCAGGCACCTTCAGACATGCACACACGTACTCATACATAGTTGCACACACATAAACACGAAGAGAGTCACACCTAAAACAAGCACACACACACACACACACACACACACACACACACACACACACACACACACACACACACACACACACACACACACACACACACACACACACACACACACACACACACCAGCCCAATACTACTATTGAACTGACTGAATGTACATGTACCTCTCTCCCTGAAATAGCATGATTACACTGTTCTTTGAATTGCTGGCACTAGCCAGTCCTAGCAAAGAAAGTCTTGTGAGTGGACTTAGCTACTTTGCATTGTTCCTGTACTGCTGTTTTCACTCAGTGTTAACTAGTGAGACCATTGTAGTAGTAATTGTCAATAACATCCTTCCACAGTGGTGCTACACCAGTCTCAGATTCAGAAACCCAAATCACATTGAGCAATCTGGCTCAAAACAGGTTTGTTTAATGAGGTCTGGATGTCTGAATCCTGGTCAGTTTTATTGTTTATGACACTTTACCCATTCTGTATATTAACTATACCAATGTTCCTTTCCTTTCACAGTACAGTACGTAAATGAACCCTCTAACAAGCATGTCAAATAATTAAACCTCATTTGTGAACCAGAGTGATGTGATACCTGCTTCCCAGCAACCATATTATGCATTGTGAATTTTTTGAAGGAACTACTGTAATTTATTGCATAATAGTATGTCCAACCACCATTATTTGATACTGAAGCTTCACCCTCTCAGAAATAAAAAAAAGACTGATTTTGTTAAATATCATACTTTTGCTTATTCATTACATGTGATGATAATCTTAGATTTTTTGGTAGGGAATTTGACATTTTCTTGCACATACCTGGAAATCATTGCTGCAAAGGGCAATCAGATGTCATTTAATAATATTAAGGGACCACATCCACATCCCAACCTGAAAGCATACAGAAAATCTTATTAAGGAACTGATTTTGACAGTGAAGCTGCATGTATTTCCTTAGGGAGCTTGGTGTTTGCATAATACTTTTGTAATTCTTCATTTTCAAAATATTAAATTTGTCTTGAAATGTTTGCAAGCCTACAGTCAAAGAAAAAAGGGCCAAAAAGTATTGCTTTTAATGCTAAGTATCAGTGGTGAAGAAGACGAAGGGGAGGAGGGATCCTGTTTGTTTTCCTACCCTTGAAGAATAAAGTAGAAGACACTGCAGGTCCTTAATTACAATTTTCTAAGCTGCAAATTGTTGTTTGCTGTTTCCCAATAAAGAATTACCATTTACATGTTTTCTGTTAGTTCACCAGTAAATGAATCAGAGTTTTTGTGAGTTTCTATTTCCTTGGTTGTGTGCCTGTGTGGCTAAGGGGTTATGTTGCCAACACACATAAGTAGTTGCAGAAGGACTTTTTCCCCCTCTCATATTTGCATGCTTTCAGCTGATCATCAGCTGCCCAACTGCACCATTTTTTCTTTAGTGGCATTGTTCTATCCCAATGAGGTTGGACTGCACCAATGAGGAGAAGCAGAGCAGAGCAGCTCATAGCAGAATACATACTGCCCCTGTGTACTAGGTTGGGTTATTTTTGCTTTTGCCCTAATTGGTTGGAGCTAGACAGTGATGTTACATGCATCAAAATATGCAAAGTCAACTAGCTTTGGTCTCCACCCCCTTCAGATGATGTAACTTTACCAGTGATTCAGGTGAGCTTTTTGAGTATTTTTAGCAATTTCCTAAAGCTTCAACAAAGTTGTTTACTCCAGATGGAAGTTTCATCCAATGTATTGTCATCCAGATATAATGGACCAAGACCTGTTTGCCAAAAGAATCATCCAGCAATCAAGACACAAGGCTTGTCCTGTAGTTAGGGTTAGGTACAGAAGATATCTCAAATCATATCCAGGACCATAATGTGTACTTGTTCTTAACCATGCTAAAGCTACAAAGCTCAGTCATCCCCTTCCTGAAAATTAACATGGTTAAAAGAGGAAGCATGCTGAATATATCTGAAAAACTACATTAACTTTTATCCATTCTGGAACCAAGTATTCTAGCAGTTACAGAATAACTGAAGTCACACACTACCGATTTTAATTTCCACTTCCAGGTTGCAAATATGTTTATAATTCTTGACTATGTATCAGGAAGTTTAGTAACTTGCTTCCCACTTGATCTTAGTTAAAATACAGAGATGCAATCTCCACCCCATAAAATGATAATCTCAAAGAAACCATCAATTCACAAAGCTCTTCCTTTGACCATGATCCATACTTGTCAGCCACTGATATACTTTCAGAAACTGAATAACTCTTATTGTTGTAACTTACCTACCATGCCCAGGAAAACTGAACTAGTCTGTATCTGCTTTATGTTATATCTTGTAACACAACATACTTAAAGAGGGCATTATAATTTTAGAACCTTCAATATAAACCTCCTAAATACCATCAGTATTGGAAAATTTGACTTTCTTACAAGTTTATTCAACTACTTAGGAATTCAAAAGGACAAACTTTAAAATATGCAGTCCTTTTCTTTTGGACCTGAGGATAGTAAATGTTCCAAAACAGTTTAAAAACTTAATTCCATTAGTGACCACTGCATGGTCATGTCTATTCTAAGGACAAGTGAAAAATATCACCAGATAACAGTCTTCAAAACAAGAACCACATAAGTATCAAAGGCCTTTATAACAATTTGTTTTCAAATAAATTGGGAACCCTGCTAGCATAACAGGATGCAGCTATTATAGTCACTGTCTTTACTAACACATTACTATATTTTTTCAAAAGTTGTCAGACTCCTGAAAAACAAACACAAAACCAGTGTCTTGCAAAATAATTAAAATCCCCATACAAAGTAAGAAAGAAACTCAAACCTTGGTGTTACTGGAAAAGTTAATAACCATTAGAAGACAGAAATATAATCCTACTATGGAATATATCTAAAAGATCATCTAGGTTTTTATAAGCTTTCTAAATCTCTCTTAAAAGCAATAAGAAGAAATTCTGGAATCTAATAAATTAAACAACAGGACAATCCCCAGACAATATTCCATTAATGGAAATTGTGTTTCTAGACCTTCTTTATTTCTCTGTGAGTTCTCCTCACTTACACATACCTTCTCAAAATCTCAACATTTTGATATTTCTGTAATATATCCCCCTTTAGACCTCGACTTTTACTTCAAGGTTATTAAAAAAGAACATTGAAGCACCAATAAATGAAAACAGACTAGAGAAAGTCCACAAAAGCACCAGCTTCCAAATGCACCAGTACTCTCCAAAGCTTTATTTAAGCGTAAAATGCCACTGCAACTCAGTAAAAAGTACACACATGTACTCCAATTTAAAAACTCCAAACAGAATTACTCAGACTAATTTACGTAAAGCGCTTTTTGTCCGGATCTTATCCGGACTTCTTCAGACAAAAACCTTGCTTGTGTTTCTTTTAGATAAAGTACAAACAGATTTCAAGTAGGAGCAGATGGCTCTTATCCCTGGTTTATTGCTATGCCAAAACTATATCCAATAGCCCCTCAAATACTTCCAAAACCTTTACTTTTCTAAAAATATTATTTTTGCACAATAGGAAATGGACATAGTTAATCCACTGCCCAACACTCGTAAAGCATCCCCTGTTAATGACTTCAGCCAGTTTCAATAATAAACAACCCCTGGCAAAATACTAGGAAAAACTTATATACAACCAGCTCTCAGAATTAATTCAGATTTGTGTGAATCTGCCATGAAATCAGCACTGCTTAGCTGGGACAGGCATCATGAATACAGATTAAATACTTCAGGACCTGAAAATAGGCATGTTTCAGGCTCCACCTTCATACAAAAGACTTTGATATGTTTGAGCATACACTTCTAGTAATCTTCCTACTCAGTTTATGATTAATCATCCAGAAGACTAAATGGTTCAAATCTTTCCTAATTGACACTTAAAAGTACAACTTGGAACATAATGTAGAACTCTCTCCAGTACCATGCTATGTATTCATTAATAAATTGTCCATTTACTATCATCATTTCCAATTATTTTATATGCTGATGACATGGTTATTTATAGTGCAAACAAGATCTCCAGAATTGCAAAACAAAAGCTGGTAGACCATGATCTAGAACTCCTCAAAAACTGGTTAACACAGCCTAGGGTCATTCATAACTCTAAGAACTGGGATATCCACTACAACAACCCTGAGTCAGTTATTAAAAGTGAGAAATAATTAAGCATCTGAACATTTGGCAAGCTACTACTCAACTTTCATTATGATGTCAAAGTTACTAAAACTAATGTAAATAAACATCTCCTCTAGCTTAAAACAATCTATTACTTTGTCTTTCCTATCTGAAGAGCAGCTGTAGGTAAAGGAGTCCTTCATGTATAACTGCGATATGGAAACCCAATAAGTGCAGCTACATAAAAATCTGAGTTCTGTTCAAACTGCATCAAATAATATTTTCAGATTTATTCATCTCATAAAGAACACCATGGCTCCAAACGCTCTAAGATAAAATAGCTATTAAATAATTGCTACTAATGGATTCCCTTGTTTAAAAACTTAACAATCAAACATTTTCTCTCCATTTACTGGAGGCTTTATGAGAGAAGCACTTGTAAGATCCCTGCTATAATCAAACCTTAGTCTGCAACCCACCAAAATAAATTTCATTCCACAGATAACTATTTCTTTTTGTAGCTCACAAAACATATAAACCCTTCCATATGAAGTGCTATCATCAAACATCAGTCTGCAACCCATGAAAATAAATATCATTCCACAGATAATGATTTCCATTTCTAGGTCACAAAACGTATAAACCCTTCAATATGAAGTACACACATGCACACACACACACACACACACACACACACACACACACACACACACACACACACACACACACACAAACACACACTGTCCTTACTGAATCGTCCTCCTTCCTATTCAACATTATATTTCTTCTTCCTATAACTATATAATTGCACCTTTTGTAAATGATAGCAAGTTATGTCATCTCTTAATGTGTACATTCATCTGACTACATCTGGTATGTCTGCTGTTTAATATTCTGTATGCTAACTGCAAATTCTTCAAAAATAGCTACTGTTATTCCTGTTTGATCAGTTGTAACCAAGGACTGAATTTGAAATAGCTCTTGATATTCTTCCACAGTTAACAAACAAACAAGGAAATCAACAAATACGTAAATAAAGGTAAATAACTAAATAAAGAGCATACAGCCACGATACATTGCCATACCGATCATCAAAAAGAAGAAATGCAAATTAAGTTTCTGTTAGAAAGGAAGTGATAACTGGCAACATTTGCAGCAGAAACTAAACAATGAATGTGATAACTGAAAGAAGAAAATTCATATTTCCTTCGACTGATTGAGAGAGCAAAAAATGTGTTGTTTCTTTCTTTATTTATTCATTTGAGAGGATGGTGTTCTAAAATTCTCTTGTTTCTTACATTTCAATTAAATGACAAATAGAATATATCAAGCATTACAAACCAGGCCCTCCCAGCCTACATCAGTTCCTCATATAAATGGAAAGTTTAGCAGGTAGTGCAGGGTGTTAAGCCTCAGAGATTTTAATGAACTGCTTCCAGCAGGCAAAAGTACAAGGTTTGACTTTCTCCAACTTTATTTACCTAATGTTTGACTTTGAGCAAGTCACTTATCCAGACAATGCTCTCAGATTGCCCATAAAAAAAGAATAAGTTATAAAGTGAGTTTACCCAATTAAGAAATAGACTAAAAATACAGTTTCAAGCACATGGTCAGAAGGTGTGATCTTAAGTGTAGCTTGCATTTTTAATGTCAACTGTTGGAGTGGGATAATTGTTCATCATTGCTGCAACAGAAGTGAATGTATCTCTGGCACCCTCGTACCATTCCAACACAGCCCCATTCATTTAAATTATGCTGCCTAAACACTTCTATCCCACCCCTACACACACACATATTGCCACTTCCTCCTTACTCACTTCTACTTCCCTTTCCTCTAACAGCTTGGTCCCCCCCCTTAGACAGAAGCTTTCCCTCTACCCATACATATTTTCTTACTTAGGCCTACCTGTTAAATGGTGTATACTTACTTAACTAAGAATCATTTAAACTTTCACTCCCTCTTCTATAAAATATTGTCTTCCTATATCTGTCACTTCATAGAATTTTTGTTTCCTTTTACATGGTGTTGTCCTACTACAGGAAAGCAAACTAACATACTTTCACTCCCTCATCTATAAAATACTGTCTTCCTATATCTATCACTTCATAGAATTTTTGTTTCCTTTTACATGGTGTTGTCCTACTACAGGAAAGCAAATTAACATTCAGATAAAGGTGTAATACAAATCATGTGGAATACACATGCAGTTGTAAATGTACGTATACCAGGCTGGATAGAGAGGAAGTCAGTTAGTTGTTTGTCAGGTGCCAGAATCCACCACATCACCCATGCAATCAAGTTGCTCAACAACAGGTACTGTTATGACTCTGTCATAGTCCATGTTGGCGTGAATGACTTGGGCCATACCTTCCTGGACTATATGGAGAGAGAGACATGATTAAGCTCTCTGAATATATGTCTCAGGCAGATATGTTCCTAGCCTTAAGCAGCATTCTACCATTACTCAGGATGATGTCTCAATACAAACAGAAAATTATTGACTTTAACAATTGGCTTAGTTTCTGGTGTCATTCCAAGGGGATCCAGTACCTGACAGCCTGGGAAGACAATCAACAGACCACAATGCTTTGCCAGAGATGGCCTGCATCTGTCTCCTTTGGGCTTCAGGCTTCTGGCAAAGCCTCTTGCCTCCCCCATAGTGCCTTTTTTAGGCAATGCCACAAGGTCAAATCTACCAACATGAACATTTCATCAAAACACAAATTAAAGGTCATACTGCTAAACGCTCGGAGTTTAAACATGAAACTGCACTCATTGCAAGCATTCTTAACCCTGGAAGATGCTGATATTTGTGCAGTCACAGAGATCTGGCTCAAAGCTGCAGAGAGCACCCCAGCCACACAAGGTTACTCATCCTATCATATATTCAGACACCAAACCTTGGGCAGCAAAGCAAAAGGAGGTGGAGTTGCAATATATATTAAAGGCATACACACCTCCAGGCTGGCCAAACAGTATGATGCACAGGAGACACCCCAGGTGCAGTTAACTGTTGCCATGATCCTCATTCAAATCATAGCTAGCTACAGACCCTCAGCTTTAACTCAAGATCCCCAATCTACCTATTGGGACCTCCTTCACTCTATCAAGATTCAACCCTTTACCCTGATTCTGGGTGACTTTAACTATCCAACCATAGATAGGAAGAACTACTCATGCCAAAACACAAATGCCCAGAGATTCCTTGATTTCATCAGTGCAAATGCCTTGGACCAGATGATCGACACCCCCACAAGAGGTGATAATATCTTGAACTACGTATTAACTAACATGAGTAACCACTGCAGTATCCCTAAAGTGTCATCATCCCTGGTAAGATCCAATCACAAAGCAGTCACTTTCAAAGTCACCATCTACCCCCTCCCCCAGCTACAACCAAACAAAAAAACTTCTCCAAAGCTGATTAAATCAACTCTATAATAAAAGGAAGAAATTGCTGTCCAGGACCAAGAAGGAGCAGGTGCCCAATTCAAGCAATCTCTCCTTAGCCTGAACAAGCAAATAAGAGCACTAGTGAAATCCTGCAAGGCAAACTTCAAGTCCAAACTGGCCATATCTACCAATGACAATCATAAGGCCTTCTTCACATATGTTTGCAATCTCAAAACAAGCACTCAGATCTGCTCAGAACTGGTGGTCAAGGAGACCACATACACAAAAGCCATAGATATAGCCAACCTGCTGGCAAGTTCAGTGAAAACCTCACCTCTCTGTCCCCCCATCAGTAAATCAGGACATCCCCAACACCTGTCCCCCTCCCCTTATCTCTAGGTAGCAAGTCATCACTGCCCTCTCAAAGGCAAAAAATACAGCCTCCATGGGACACTATAACATCCTAGGTTGCATCTTACATGAACTCAGGCAGGAACTTGCAGCACTATTAGGCAGCCTATTCAACCAAAGTCTGAGTACTGGCTTCATCCTGGATGAGTGGAGGGCAGCCATTGTCATCCCATTGCACAAGAGTGGAGCTTCCACCAATCCAGGAAATTATAGACCCATCAGCCTAACTAGCCTGATCTGCAAGGCAATGGAATGAATTATCATTAACAAGGACATTAGCTACCTCCAAACACTCGATCCCACACAGTTTGGTTTTGTTAAGGGGAGATCATGCCTGTAAAATGTGGTCGACTTCTTTGATACAATCACCAAAGCCATGGATGAGGGGAAGATGGTGCACACCACCTACCTTGACCTGACCAAAGCCTTCAATACTATTCCCCACTCAGGTATAATAGATAAATTATCTCAACTAGGCATCAATCCATATGTTACCAAATGGATAGCAAACTGGTTCACTGATAGAATCCACCTAGTAAAAATAAGGGAAGTCACCTCAAGCAGTTGAATCATAATGAGTGGTGTACCCCAGGGATCAGTCTTACGGCCTCTGTTGTTTGAGATATACTTTTCTGAGGTGCAGGCCAAAACCAGTAGGCTACGGCTGACCAAATTTGCAGATGACTGGAAGCTGGGCACTGTCAATTCCCCTAGTGATGTGGACATCCTTCAAGAGGAGAGGGTCTCACCCAAACAAATAACTGGTGCCAGAAACATGGCCTCAAACTGAATGCCAAAAAATGCACAATTATCCACTTTGGTGAGAGTGGCATCCTCACAAATTATCACATTAATAACAAGGTCCTAAGCACGCGATCATTTGTGAGGGACTTGGGCACCCAGGTTAATACAAACTGACTTTTGACCACCATATCAGTTTAATTTTGTTTGTTTTATACCCTGTTTCTCCCTTGCACTGTAGGCAGCTAACTAGTATGAAGTTAAACGCTTTTAGTGACAACTTTCCTGAAAGGCCACCTAGCCACTCTACCTTTCAAACACTTTATACCAGTTCTACCACAGTACCCTACTCTTCACTCGCAACAACCACTGCTTTGGTTGCAGCAAAGTAAAGACTGCACATTTCATATCACTGAACTCTGATTCCTTCTTGGCTTTCAGGTAAGCTAGGCCAAAGAGAATTCTGACCATTTATGCCTGCATAATCTTTGAGTCTACAGAGCTTTGATGGCAGCAAGCTTATGGAGATCAATAGCTTCTCTGTGAACCTAGGCACATCACAAACTATTTTGGGACTTGGAAGCAACAAGCCTAGAAACTCGTGCAAGTAACAAGCCTAAACAAAATTTCAAACTCTCTTATGCCCAAACTCTATAGCTTTGGTGGAAGCACAGCCAAAAGGAATCTCAAACATCATGATACATAAACTTCATAACACAGCAGTGACCTTGGTGTACCATAAAGCAATAAAACTCCAGGCTGCCTGGGTTTGATTATTGACTCCAGCATTTGAGTCTTCACAAGGAATGGATAGACATTCCTGTCTGGGAGACGGGTAGGGCATGAGCTTTGTTGCTCTTCATGTTAGTTCTATGACTGAGACTGAAGACATATATGGGGGCATTGCTCTAAGTGCAGATGGGTAGATGACACTGCCTGAGTCATTTGGAGATAGAATATTATGCTGCAAGTTCCATTGTATGTCTGTACATTGAATGTACAGGTGTGTGCAAGTGGGAAATTGCAAAGCTTAGGCTTAAGGCTTAAATGCAAAAAGAAAAAAAAAGGGAGAAATATCACAATGCATGGGGACTTCTTGATCTTCTTCTACATCTATCTACAGGTAACAGCTTAACTGTTCATAAACCTTGCATCACTTTTCATACCACTGTTTTCAGTTTTGTAACTCTCCAGTCTATAACCACTGTCAAAATGTTTTTTTTTTTTTTTTTTTTTTGGTATTACTACCAATTGCTAGACACGCAAACCAAGCAACTTGCACTTTTGGTAGCATCTCTGTCCATTCCCACATTATGCTTATCTCCACTTGATGCTTCTCAAAACCTGTTCTTCTACTGATGGCCCTTTCTGTGTCTGCTTCTTACAGACTCGTTCCTGCAACAAGCCAAATGTTCCAATGCACCCAATTTCTTTCTTATATAAGCTACTCACTTTTATGAAATCTACTCCCCAAACATAGCCTATATGACACAACAGCAGTAGGTCATTCAAATCTACCTCCAGCAGAACTGTCCTTCTCCTCAGAGCTTTCTTAAAAAAAAACCCTGTCTAAACTTTACTGCCTAATTCTGACAGGTGATATTCAATCAAATCAATTCCCTCTCACACCCTCCCAAGCATCCTCAGCCATTGAAACACCAGTTCAAAATAACACACATAGCACAATTCTGACTAGAAGAATTTATAGTAAAAATAACTTCAGAATTAAATGTTTAAGTATTTATAGTATTAATAACAAATGAGCCTGTGAGGAGGACTAGCTCAAAAAGGCAATATTATGATAGAATGGGAAGGAGTATAGCACTACTAATAAACAACAGCCTTTAGACAGTGATTGAAGCTATTGAAATAGCTAACAACATTGATGATAAAAGCTCAAACTTGATTCTTTCTGATCTAGTACTGGGTGGGCAAACTAACTTGCATTCATAGTGTTTATGCTCTCCCACCCTTTTCTGTACTCATATTTCTGCAGCTACTACTGAATATTTATCCTTCAACAGTTCTCAAGAACATTATTATTCCTGGGGACTTAAGTTTAAATACCTTTTCTTTTTCTTCATACTTAATTCATAAAACTCTACTACTGCATAATTTTAGAACAGATTGTTCGACAAGCCACAGGATCAAGCCCATGGAAATATTTTACTCTTGACCTCATTATAACTAATATCTAGTATGAAGAATTACAGGTGAGTCTCATGCCTAACATTTTAAGTAATCCTTCTGCTAAATTTTCAACTGATTCTTCAAAATAAAAAAAACCCTGCCCACACATTCTTACCTATGGGCCTATATACTGAAAACAGCAGTTTCCTATGGTCATCGTCAATCCATATATCTATCTCCTTTATGAAGCTGCATATATCACATTAACACAGTATCCTGTTTTTCAGGAAAAAACACTTACCATAATTCAGCTAACAAGCTTCAGAGTAGTAAGAAAGGGACTAAGAAAGCAAATTTGGCCATGGCTTACTGCAGATTTTAAAAAGCTACTCACAACAGTTGACAAAATATGGAGGAGTGGAAGGAATGACAATCAAATAATCAACTAAACACAAAATTCCTAGGAAAAGGCAAGAGGCACTCTTAGCCAGACCAAAGGAATTTTGGAAGGAACTAAAACTGTTAACAGGCATGATTATAGACTCAACACAGAATATAAATCCCATCAAAGACTATAAAAATTCTCCTTATCACTATAATAACATCTGTCATGAAACAATGCAATATAGAGTTAGAAATTTTCCTCCACAACCAAATGCTACCACTTTTACAAACTCAACCTTAGATTCCACACGTTATGAGTCTCAGTAATATGCTCTGTTTTCTTATAGTCTAACATTCTACTTCAAACAGCTTTCAGTTAATGAAGTAAAAAAATACATCAATAAATAACTAAATACATACATACATACATACATAATCAAGATGTGTTTGATTCAAACTCCAAATAAGATGTTATGGTCTGTAAGCTTAATTCTTTCTGTAAAATGCCTGTTCCCTTCATTTTTATATCAAGTATCATATTTATAGCCTCTCTTTAGCATCAGACATTTCTTACTCCATTCAAATATGCTATTACAATTCCATTTCCAAAGATACCTCATCTGAAACAATGTAAACATCAGAGGCCAATTGCTAGTCTATGTCATTTAAGAAAAATATTTTAAAAAATCTATAATCAATTGTTCTACCAGACTAAAAATGTGGTCTCCTCTGTGATGAAAAAGATGGATTTCAGAATTGCATCAGTACTATGACTGCCTCATATACTACCACAAATACTACTGCAAGATTATTAATGACTAAGCTAACAGGAAAAATGTTTATAGATTTAATCAACCAATTTGAAAGAACTAAATTATAACTTCCTCATTGTATAACAGGTCCCCTACAGATGATCGTAATTTTAAAACATCGACTTTCATATGGCCGAGATCATATGATCGAAGTTTTAAAACTTAGAACATTCAGAACGGAGATCTCTGTACAGTGTGGAATGGGAAATTTTCCCTTTTCCTCACTGTAATATGATCTTGGAGTTTGGTAGATTTAAATAGCAGTGGCTGTGGGGAGTGCAGGGGAGCAAATGTCTAGGAATTTTTGTTTTCTTTTGTTTTTGTTTTTTTTTTTCAGGTGTTCAAACTTTTGAAACGTCGCTCATATGGTCTCGGCCATATGAAAATCAATATTTTAAAAATTCAATCATCTGTAGTAGCCCCTGTAAAACTTAACAAGTTCCCCTTCAGAACCCCTATACTACACTGACTCCAAAGTTATCTGACTAATGAAAGTCTTTACTGTATTTCCGACATTTCCCTCTCTATTAAAGGCTCCCCAAAACACCACAGCCCCCTGGGATCTGTAATAGTTCCTCATATATTTTCTCTCTTAATAACAATTTAAAATCTGACTAGTTGAAGGTTAAATTAATTTTGAATGTAGATGACCATCTACTCAGAAAATGAAGGAGAAATCTTTCTAACTTCCAAAATAATTAGTTAACTAGTTTTATTGTTCATTGCAGCTGCACCTATAACAACAAACTGCTGAGTAACACAGCTAAGCCAAACATTAGGGTCTTTATATTTCCACAAAAACTGCTTAGGCTTTTATTGTTTGCTGGCTACCAATAATAAAACTAAAACACTGCCAGTTGCCTCTGAGCAAAGACATCTCGGCATGACCTTGAATCCTTCAGTGAATTTAAATAAACAGACTGAAAATGTCATAAATAAAACACTTTCACTTCTAAAGCTATGTTACAAATCTTCCAGCTACTTTTCCCTTCTGCCAAGCATGCAGTGGTAAAAATATCCTAATCCATGCCCCTAAACCATGCTCTACTTCCGCACAAAATATCCCACCAGAATATTTAAAGCTTGCCACAGATGCTATAGCATTTCCAGTAAGTAAACTCATCAGCCGATCCATCACAGAGTCCTACATCCCCACACTGTAGAAAAAATCCACAATATCCCCCCTTCACAAAGGTGGTAAATCCAATGACATTACCAGCTATCGCCTCATAGCTATACTATCGCCCCTATCCAAACTACTAGAAACATGCGCACATAAATAGCTACTTAATCTACCCTACAAAGCAAACTATTTACCCCTACCCAGCATGGCTTTAGACCATCATATAGTACAACTACTGCATTAGTCTCTGTTAAATAAATTTGTTAAAGTCAGACTGTAAAAATCATCTGGCATTTAAAAACAATGACAGTCAATAACAAACAGTAATGCAGGAAACTCAAGTATCTAATTTGCAAATACTCTAATGTACATTAGGAGGCAAAAAACCATACACAAACTTGTACAGAATTTTGTCTAGTTTTATTGGTGCAACATATGACATTTATATGTTTTACTATCAGCTTTTGCCCACCTCACTGACGTGGTCAGTGACAGGGTCTTTACATCATAGTAACTTATGAAAAAGTGCTGAGATGGTGTTTTTCAAAAATCTTTTTCCCATGAGAATATTACAGCCTTGCAAGCACCTGGTCAGTCACAATGTCCTTCCGAGGATGTAGCCAATTCAAGGCTCTTAGATTAGTTCGAATACAATGGGTGCATGTCTTCTTTAATGCCTCTCTTTGTCTCTTTCTTATTCACCAGCTGGACATTATCTTTGATAGTGCGCACAAGGCTATTCTTCTGGTGGAAGCAGGAAAAGATACACATGCACACAGATTCATTATTTTCTAACTTTGCAAAATAATCTTTCACTGACAGACATGAGCCAGGCCGGGCTGATCTCTGCCAAGGCCAAATTTCTAGTCACACTGCAGCTTATGCTTCAAGCAATAATATGCGAGTTTATTTCTACTATTATTCTAGTAAAAACAGAATTAAATGCATTACATATTATTCTTATTTTTCAACCTCTGCTCTCCATATAGATTTGAGCACATTTATTCCTGTCTAAGGCACACATTTCTCTATATATCTGACCATACAACTTATATATGTCTGAATGTTTGAATACATATTTTCTTAAGCAGCATATATGTAAATATATATTTTTCTAGGCAGCATATATGTAAATATATATTTTTCTAGACAGCATATATGTAAGTATATATTTTTCTAACATTCTCCCTCCTGTTAATGCATTTCATTCTATTTGAAACATAAACAGTATCATTTCATTTCTTAGCCTTTTCCTCTCAAGGATTTTCAGCTAAGTAAGTCATTTGTTTTATATTTCAGATAGGCTTTCACTTGGTATCAACAAATTCAATTCCATGTCCTGGTACATAGTTTCAGTTACTGATATGTCAACTAGGTCTTTAACTAATTTTTTCACACAGGGTATGCCGCAGCAGACACATGCTCCAATTATGAGCAGCACTACACAAATTGCAATCAGAATATTCATAAGGACCGACCCCACCCCCAAATAGATTCTGGAAAAAGTTCGTCAGTGGGTTTGGGCCTGGTTCTGCCATTGCTGACACCTGCTGTATTACCTCCAGGTGATCATTGATTTCGTGTTGGTTGTCTGGAATGTACGCACAGCATTCTTCTTTGATAAGCGCACGCATTACCACCTCTCGCCGCTAGGGTGAAGTCGAGCCATTCGGTTCTGTAGTACGACTGTTCTCATTGCATTCATTTCATCAGTCACAAGTTCGAGAGCGGAAAAAGTCGCATTGCTCATTACTTCGAGGAGTTTTGACAATTTCCTCAGTTCCCAAATCGATTTGACTGCTCCGTAGGCTGGGAATATCCAGCCCAGGATATAACACTGTCACTCAAGTCCATATGAGTCAATTTTTCTTTGTCCTTCACAGCCGAATGATCCTTCCAGCTTGCTTCAATCTTACCCACTGGATTAGCAGGTTTTCTGACTGTATTCTCGGCTTGCTGAGCTACATTTCTCACATTGCGTATTTTACCCAGGGGCAATTCTGCAGTATGCCTTATGGCTGGAACCAGATAACCCAAAAAACAACTGCCGGACCAATTCTCAGGTAACCATTTATAGGCCTTTTTCCCACAAACAAAATAACAGTTTTCTACTTTAGTACTGATGCGGGTTAACCCTGAATGAAACATTTTTTTATCTATAACAGATAATTGTCTATATATTTCAGGAGTTTTTTGCACATCTCTCAATGTTGTTTTCATCAAGCTTAAATATGAACCGTAGTTCGTGCTACAACTAGTACCTTGGTCTACAGGTTTGATATAACATTTGTAAGACACAGTTATGTTACAGTTACTCCAACCAACCTGGAGTGTATCATTTTTAACAAAGCAAACAATTCCTTTCTGAGTAACGGGTAGATATAATGCCACTTTGTCTTGTGATCTCACAGTACCCGTGTCAAATAATAGGTTTTCCCAAGTTTCATTTATCCCCAGGGGGACAGCAGACATTAAAAGTCCTCCATATGCTGTAGGTATTGCAGTACAAACCCAGCAATTTGAAACATTCATAGTCTCTACATAGACTCGTTTCATAGCCAGGTATGTGTTGAAGTTCGGGTGCCAGTCTATAGCCAGTCCATCATCACGTTTTATCAATTTCACTTCTGTAGTTATATGCAAGAAAAACCATAACAACAAAAAGGTCACTACAAACATGGTTAATAAATGTATGATCAGCAGGCCAGTGAACCAATGTCTTTGGGGTTGTTTCGCATTTTTATTCACTCTGCCTCTGGCCATCCTGTATCTGTGGTATGTCAGTTAAAAAATGTTTGTCCAATTTAAATTCTTTGAGTGGTTTACAGTGTGTCAAATGAACCCAAGATGATCTCTCAGCAATTTTTACTGCAGTAGGTGTTGCCAATAGTACCTGGTACGGGCCTTCCCACTTTGGACTCGCCCAGTTCTTTCTTTTGATGATTTTCAGCCAGATCCAGGACCCCGGTTTTGCTTCTTGTTTGTCTGAAAAAGAGTTCAACTGCAAAACAGTCTTATTTGTTAACAATTTCTTCATATAACTAGCTAATGAGCTATCGGCCTCCAGCTCTGCAGGCATGAGGGCCTTCCATTGTGGCACACAATATGCTCTTCCAAACACTATCTCAAAAGGGGTCAAGCCCCTTACATTTGGAACAGTTCTCATGCTCAGCAGTGCTAAAGGCAGACAGCAAATCCAAGTCATTTGAGTCTCACTCATCAATTTTCTCAACTTATTTTTCAGAATTCCATTGTACCTTTCCACCAGTCCTGCTGACTGAGGGTGATAAGCACAATGGTTTTTCAAAGAAATCCCAAAAAATCTCCCAAGCTGATGTATTGTCTGGTTTACAAAATGTGTTCCATTGTCACTATAAATTCTTTCCGGTATGCCAAATCTAGGAATGATTTCTTTTACTAAGGCTTTTGCTACTGTTGCTGCATCCGGATTCCTGGTCGGAAAAGCTTCTACCCATTTTGAAAACATATCTATGATCACTAAACAGTATTTTTCCCTTCACATTTATTCAGTTCTATGAAATCCATACAAATAGTATGGAACGGATAGGGTGGTGTCGGAAAGCTCCTCGCTTCGGTTTAAATGCTCCCTGTGCATGATGTTTGCTACAAATATGACATGTTGCACAAAATTTTTGTGCATAATTCAAATCCGTATGTTTGGAATGTCTTGTTAACTAACTGTACCATCCCCTGTTGAGACATGGCTCTGCCCATGACTCAACAAAGCTATATCTAAATAAATTAGATGGCAATATTGGCTTTTCTCTTTGGAGATGTACAGTCCCTCTTCAAGGATTGCTCCTCGTTTTATCCACTTTTGCTTTTCTGCTTTTGTAGCTAATGTCTGCATTGTTTTTAACATTTCTAAATCTAGAGTCTCAGAAGGTTGTAGTTCTTCATTTAAAACACAGTTTCTAGGTCTGAGGCAGCTTGCTTTGCAGCTGCATCAGCCCGAGCATTCCTTTGAAATTCTATCTTGTTGTTTGGTATGGGCTGCACATTTACAGATAGCTATTCTAGTGGGTAACTGAATAGAATCTAACAGGTTCAAAATCAATTGTGCATGATTAATTGGTTTGCCAGTAGATGTTATCATTCCCTGTTCTTCCACTGCTGCGCAAAGACATGCACTGTAGAGAAAGCATACTGACTGTCAGTATATATGTTAACACATTTGTCTTTCGCTAGAGTGCAAGCACGTGTCAAAGCTATCAATTCTGCTGCTTGAGCTGACAGGTTATGTTGCAGGGGTTGTGCTTCTATGATTTCGTTATCAGTCACTACTGCATAACCCACTAGGTTCTTCCCTGTTGGACCTCGTCTACAGGATCCATCCACATAAAATGTCACCTCTGCATCAGCTAAAGGCACATCAGTAAGATCTTGTCTGGGTGTGGTTATTTGTTCCATTTCCTGTAGGCAACTGTGTGGTGTGCCATCTACAGGAATCGAAGCAATGTCGATGGATTTAATGTCGTGCATCGTTCAATCGTCATGTGAGGTTGACTTAAGAGGGATGGGTTCCAAAATTTTTTTCCAGAAAAATTGTCTGGGCCCCCGGGGGGGAACAAAAAAAATGGTAACAATACTAACATTAAGTTTAGGAAAGGTAATTGTAATTCCACCAAAGTGGTATATTTGGCCACATGTATTTCATGTCCTGCCTACTATGTGGGCAAAACGGAAAGGAATCTTAAGAAGCGTGTGTATGAGCATTTTTACAGAATTAGGAAAAAAGACAATAGAAATGCATTATATAGACATCTGCTTGAACATGGAGATACACACACCTTCCGTTTTGCCATCATTGATCAACTGCAAAGTTCATTATTTAGCGGTAATTGGAAAATGCAGTTGTCTGCGTTAGAAAGCAGATGGCAGATATTATTAGATGCTACGAGGGCTCCGGGAATAAACGATACCATTAGTATTAAACCTTTTTTGGTTTTAGCTCAATAATATTAATTGAGCACAGTAATATATGGGGTATGTTACTACTATTATTAATCATTCAACAAGTGAATTTATACATAAGAAAATTCAATTCCATGTCCTGGTACATAGTTTCAGTTACTGATATGTCAACTAGGTCTTTAACTAATTTTTTCACACAGGGTATGCCGCAGCAGACACATGCTCCAATTATGAGCAGCACTACACAAATTGCAATCAGAATATTCATAAGGACCGACCCCCACCCCCCAAATAGATTCTGGAAAAAGTTCGTCAGTGGGTTTGGGCTTGGTTCTGCCATTGCTGACACCTGCTGTATTACCTCCAGGTGATCATTGATTTCGTGTTGGTTGTCTGGAATGTACGCACAGCATTCTTCTTTGATAAGCGCCAAGACGTACCACCTCTCGCCGCTAGGGTGAAGTCGAGAGCCATTCGGTTCTGTAGTACGACTGTTCTCATTGCATTCATTTCATCAGTCACAAGTTCGAGAGCGGAAAAAGTCGCATTGCTCATTACTTCGAGGAGTTTTGACAATTTCCTCAGTTCCCAAATCGATTTGACTGCTCCGTAGGCTGGGAATATCCCAGACCAGGATATAACACTGTCACTCAAGTCCATATGAGTCAATTTTTCTTTGTCCTTCACAGCCGAATGATCCTTCCAGCTTGCTTCAATCTTACCCACTGGATTAGCAGGTTTTCTGACTGTATTCTCGGCTTGCTGAGCTACATTTCTCACATTGCGTATTTTACCCAGGGGCAATTCTGCAGTATGCCTTATGGCTGGAACCAGATAACCCAAAAAACAACTGCCGGACCAATTCTCAGGTAACCATTTATAGGCCTTTTTCCCACAAACAAAATAACAGTTTTCTACTTTAGTACTGATGCGGGTTAACCCTGAATGAAACATTTTTTTATCTATAACAGATAATTGTCTATATATTTCAGGAGTTTTTTGCACATCTCTCAATGTTGTTTTCATCAAGCTTAAATATGAACCGTAGTTCGTGCTACAACTAGTACCTTGGTCTACAGGTTTGATATAACATTTGTAAGACACAGTTATGTTACAGTTACTCCAACCAACCTGGAGTGTATCATTTTTAACAAAGCAAACAATTCCTTTCTGAGTAACGGTAGATATAATGCCACTTTGTCTTGTGATCTCACAGTACCCGTGTCAAATAATAGGTTTTCCCAAGTTTCATTTATCCCCAGGGGGACAGCAGACATTAAAAGTCCTCCATATGCTGTAGGTATTGCAGTACAAACCCAGCAATTTGAAACATTCATAGTCTCTACATAGACTCGTTTCATAGCCAGGTATGTGTTGAAGTTCGGGTGCCAGTCTATAGCCAGTCCATCATCACGTTTTATCAATTTCACTTCTGTAGTTATATGCAAGAAAAACCATAACAACAAAAAGGTCACTACAAACATGGTTAATAAATGTATGATCAGCAGGCCAGTGAACCAATGTCTTTGGGGTTGTTTCACATTTTTATTCACTCTGCCTCTGGCCATCCTGTATCTGTGGTATGTCAGTTAAAAAATGTTTGTCCAATTTAAATTCTTTGAGTGGTTTACAGTGTGTCAAATGAACCCAAGATGATCTCTCAGCAATTTTTACTGCAGTAGGTGTTGCCAATAGTACCTGGTACGGGCCTTCCCACTTTGGACTCGCCCAGTTCTTTCTTTTGATGATTTTCAGCCAGATCCAGGACCCCGGTTTTGCTTCTTGTTTGTCTGAAAAAGAGTTCAACTGCAAAACAGTCTTATTTGTTAACAATTTCTTCATATAACTAGCTAATGAGCTATCGGCCTCCAGCTCTGCAGGCATGAGGGCCTTCCATTGTGGCACACAATATGCTCTTCCAAACACTATCTCAAAAGGGGTCAAGCCCCTTACATTTGGAACAGTTCTCATGCTCAGCAGTGCTAAAGGCAGACAGCAAATCCAAGTCATTTGAGTCTCACTCATCAATTTTCTCAACTTATTTTTCAGAATTCCATTGTACCTTTCCACCAGTCCTGCTGACTGAGGGTGATAAGCACAATGGTTTTTCAAAGAAATCCCAAAAAATCTCCCAAGCTGATGTATTGTCTGGTTTACAAAATGTGTTCCATTGTCACTATAAATTCTTTCCGGTATGCCAAATCTAGGAATGATTTCTTTTACTAAGGCTTTTGCTACTGTTGCTGCATCCAGATTCCTGGTCGGAAAAGCTTCTACCCATTTTGAAAACATATCTATAATCACTAAACAGTATTTTTCCCTTCACATTTATTCAGTTCTATGAAATCCATACAAATAGTATGGAACGGATAGGTGGTGTCGGAAAGCTCCTCGCTTGGTTTAAATGCTCCCTGTGCATGATGTTTGCTACAAATATGACATGTTGCACAAAATTTTTGTGCATAATTAAGAATCCGTATGTTTGGAATGTCTTGTTAACTAACTGTACCATCCCCCCTGTTGAGACATGGCTCTGCCCATGACTCAACAAAGCTACATATCTAAATAAATTAGATGGCAATATTGGCTTTTTTTCTTTGGAGATGTACAGTCCCTCTTCAAGGATTGCTCCTCGTTTATCCACTTTTGCTTTTCTGCTTTTGTAGCTAATGTCTGCATTGTTTTTAACATTTCTAAATCTAGAGTCTCAGAAGGTTGTAGTTCTTCATTTAAAAACACAGTTTCTAGGTCTGAGGCAGCTTGCTTTGCAGCTGCATCAGCCCGAGCATTCCCTTTTGAAATTCTATCTTGTTGTTTGGTATGGGCTGCACATTTACAGATAGCTATTCTAGTGGGTAACTGAATAGAATCTAACAGGTTCAAAATCAATTGTGCATGATTAATTGGTTTGCCAGTAGATGTTATCATTCCCCTGTTCTTCCACTGCTGCGCAAAGACATGCACTGTAGAGAAAGCATACTGACTGTCAGTATATATGTTAACACATTTGTCTTTCGCTAGAGTGCAAGCACGTGTCAAAGCTATCAATTCTGCTGCTTGAGCTGACAGGTTATGTTGCAGGGGTTGTGCTTCTATGATTTCGTTATCAGTCACTACTGCATAACCCACTAGGTTCTTCCCTGTTGGACCTCGTCTACAGGATCCATCCACATAAAATGTCACCTCTGCATCAGCTAAAGGCACATCAGTAAGATCTTGTCTGGGTGTGGTTATTTGTTCCATTTCCTGTAGGCAACTGTGTGGTGTGCCATCTACAGGAATCGGAAGCAATGTCGATGGATTTAATGTCGTGCATCGTTCAATCGTCATGTGAGGTTGACTCAAGAGTATGGTCATACAAGAAAGATGTCTGGCAGGGGACAAAAATGCTATTTTTTCTTGCAGTAAAATTATTGCAACTGCATGAGGTACTCTCAACGTGAGAGGGTGGAACAATACCACTGAGGCCGAAGCTTGCACTGCCATAGCTGCTGCAACAACTGCTTGTACACAGGGTGGCAATGATCGTGCCACCGGATCTAACTGTGATGAATAGTAAGCTATGGGGCGTTGCTTGCTGCCATGTTGTTGCGTCAGTACTGACGTCATATATCCCTGCCTACAATCTACAGTCTGGAAAAATCTTTTATGGTAATTCGGAAGCCCTAAAACTAACGATGAAACTATCAGTTGTTTTAGTCTGCAAAAGGCTGCTTCTGCTTCCGGTGTCCAAAGCAGTGTTTCTTGTGCTGCCATTGGTGTTTTAAATATTAAATCAGCCAATGGAGCCGTCTCTAAAGCATAATTCGGTATCCAACTTCGACAAAAATTAGTCGTTCCCAAAAAGGACATCATTTCCTTTTTAGTAGTTGGTCTAGGTGCTTGTAAGATTGCTGTTTTCCTATCTTCATCTAATGTTCTACCTTCTTTGGATATCACATATCCCAGGTATTTAACCTGTTCTTTCCAAAGTTGCAATTTATGTTTATTCACTTTATGTCCTTGCTCAGCTAGGAATTTCAACAATGCTATTGTGTCTTCCCTACATTGCTGCTGGGTAGGGGCTGCAAGCAAGATGTCATCTACATAAAGTAATACTTGACTGCCCCCTGGTGGAGAAAATCCCGCCAGGTTGCTAGCCATCTCTTGTGCGAATATTGTTGGACTTTCACTATATCCCTGTGGTAGTCGGGTGTACGTATACCTTTTGCCCTGAAATGTGAATGCAAACCAATGCTGGCTGTCAGGGTGGATAGGTATTGAAAAAAAATGCATTGCTAATATCTACCACGGTGAAATATTTTTGTTGTGGCTTCAAATCATTTAACAAGGTATGTGGGTCTGGCACCGTAGGTGCCCTTGGTATTACCGCATCATTTACAGCCTGTAAATCTTGCACCATCCGCCATTCCCCGTTTGCCTTTTTAACAGGAAATAGAGGAGTATTACATGGTGAATCCAAGGATTCTACCAGTATCCCTTTTTTAAGTAATGCCATTATGATAGGTTTGATTCCCTGTTCTGCATCCTTGCTCAAAGGATATTGTCTTTTTCTTGGTCTAAAGGCTGATTTTGGTGTAATAACTACTGGCCCTGCTGTTCGAATAAGCCCTACATCCGATTTCCCTGTTGACCAAAGAACACCTGGTATTTTACTCAAAGCTTTTTCTTCTTCTTCTATCAAGAACGCCAATCAGCTGTCTTCACTCTGTTGTAAGTGTACAGCTGGGTGTGCTTGCATTAACCAATTTAGTTTCTGTTTCTGTACTCCTAAGTCCGATAACTCTAAGTCAGTTAGTTTCTCCCATTTCGTCACTTTGTCACCCAAGTCTACCCACCTAACATTCCTGTTTTTGGTTAGGCTAACATGCGGTAGTTTATTGGATTTGTACAATTCCAAGAATTCCTGAGGCAATGAACAACTCACTACACTATTGCCCTCAGTGTCCCAGAATAAAGTCCGTAGTATTAGTCTATTTGCGGGATTTCTGAACAACTTTTGTTCATATTCTTTATCAGGCCCTGATGTGCTACAATAATATAGGGTACAATGTAACAAATGTTGTTGATCAATATCGAGGGGAAGCACCTTGCTGGTGGCTACATTCATCAGTTCCTTGGTCACTGCCCCTGGACCGGTTGTAACCAGGTCCTGGCTGTACCAATAATAGGCCTCACCCTCCGATCGTACTACAAAAGCATCAGTTTGTCTCTGTGCCTCCATACCATTCATGGTAGGGACTACTGCTATGCCAAAAAGTTGCATAAGATCTCTTCCTAATAAGTTCATGGGGCATTTGGCAGAAAGTACTATCTTACTTCTCTGGGTTATACCCGAGACAGGGTCAGTTATTGCTATATCATGGGAAAGTGGCTCCCTGTACAGCTGTCCGTTTGCTGCTTTCACTAATATATAATCGGGTGACTCAGAATGTTCCGGTAACTTTGAAGGGTGTATCAGAGTTCGTGATGCTCCTGAATCACATAAAAACTTGACTTCTCTCCCTTCCACCAGAAGTGTAACTTCCGGTTTAGTGTCTGCTAAATAGAGCTCCAAGCTCAGTAGTGCCAAGTCTAAAACTTCACTTTCCCCAACTTCTACATCCGGTTGCATATCATTTGTTTCTTCTAAGGTATTTACATTATTCCCCTGCTTATTAGTCTCTCCTAATGACTGTCGAGCAGTATAACTGCCATCTAGTCAATCCTCATCATCCTTATCCTTTTTTTCCACAGGTGCCTTGCTCCTGCAATCCCTTGCTAAATGTCCCTTCTTACCGCAATTGAAGCACTCACCTCTTTTTTTCCTGTCTTCATAAAACTCTGAGTTTCTGTCAGAACGTTTGTTACCCTGAGCATTTCGCTTACCCTTTTTGGCTGTTTGTACTACAAAACTTCCGCACGTCTTCAGCTGTGAAGACCTGCGTTTTCTTTTCTTTTACTGTTAAAATGTTTTTCGGCATGCCTAGCATACTCTAACAAGGCTTGGAGCCTACTGCTCGGTGATCTATCATATGCTTCGTAACGAAGCTATTGATAGGGGCAATACAACCTTTTAAAAATGCATTCTTCAACTGCTGTTCATATGGGCTATCATTTTTTTGATTTTCAGGAATAGTCATACCACTGTGATTATTGAAACATTCTAATAATCTACCATAGTATGCGTCTACTGTTTCATTATCTTGTTGTACGCATTGGTTAATACAAGTCCAATCTGCCCTAGGTTTCCATTTTTCAGTAATGCGGTCTGTAAGACCCTTCAATCTAGCATCTAGATCTGCATCACTATGTGGGAGTGGCCTGAGTTGCGCGTCACGGGCATTCCAGGCACCACAAATCATATGCCAGTCCGGACCCAAAATTTGTCTAACTACTCTTTCTACCTCTTCCCCATTCAGGTGATAACTCAATCTCATACCCTGTAAATCTTGTAAAAATTTCTCAAAGTTAATTTTTGGATGGGGAATTCCCTCTGTAGCTTTCCGGATGTCTTCCGGTGTCCACGGTCTATACACTAAGAGAGTTGAGGCCTGGCCCTCCTGTCCTGCCTGTGGGTTTGGTACTTCAATTAATGGACAGATTTCCTCACTCTCATCTAATGAATTTCCGCTTGGTTGAACATCTATAAATGTTTGACGTGTTCGGGATCTAGTTCCGATAGGTTCTCTTACAAATGGTTGTCTTAATACCCCTGTTGTCTCCGGATAACGTGGGGGGGGGGTCCAGCCCGCCCTCCCGCTTCATATTCTAAGTAAGGCATCGGAGGAGGTGGTAGGGGAGGGACCGATGCTACTATTGTATTATTATCCTCTTTGTCTAAAAATAATGCTTTTGCATTTTTATTTTTCTGTTCCCTTCGGTTCACTTCCTCAATCCACCTATGTGCTTGAGGAACGCCCAACTGTTGTTGTTTTTTTGCCTGACCTTCTGCGTCAGATTTTAACTGTTTCAAAAGTTTTACTAATGATATTTTATCTAATTTACCATCAAAGTCATACTTATTAACTCATTTTGAAAAATGTCTCACATTATCTGCTCTTTGCAATTGCATATACTTTGCGTCTTCTGTTAGGGGCGGGTCACGTGACCCTTTAGTGCATTCATTTCCCATGTCTCTTAAAAAAAAAAAAGAACTGTTACGTAACCCTTTCTCTTGTACCACGTGGTATCTTATTCCCCGTATCCACAGTAGTGTCTAGAATGACTGTTTTACTTTGCTTTGTTTACTTCCTGATCTATGACTCAAGATACAATACTTCGACTACCTCTCTCCCTGCTATCACAAACCTTAGCAATAGCACAGTGTAACCTGGTCCCTGATCTAAAACAAAAACAAAGAGAGGAATTCTGCTTACCCGAGCCTCCCGCTTACTGCTATACTTCTTTTAGGATCCAGTTTTCCGCTTTTCGCCACAGATCAGACAAGTGTTCACCCTCTTTAGATACGACAATTCAGTCGGAGGTCTTTCCTTCTTCTGCAGGTTTCGTGCCACCTATATGCTCTGACCTGCAGCTTACCAACGCCATTCCGGCACGATTAGGACCAAAATGTTAAATAAATTTGTTAAAGTCAGACTGTAAAAATCATCTGGCATTTAAAAACAATGACAGTCAATAACAAACAGTAATGCAGGAAACTCAAGTATCTAATTTGCAAATACTCTAATGTACATTAGGAGGCAAAAAACCATACACAAACTTGTACAGAATTTTGTCTAGTTTTATTGGTGCAACATATGACATTTTTATATGTTTTACTATCAGCTTTTGCCCACCTCACTGACGTGGTCAGTGACAGGGTCTTTACATCATAGTAACTTATGAAAAAGTGCTGAGATGGTGTTTTTCAAAAAATCTTTTTCCCATGAGAATATTACAGCCTTGCAAGCACCTGGTCAGTCACAATGTCCTTCCGAGGATGTAGCCAATTCAAGGCTCTTAGATTAGTTCGAATACAATGGGTGCATGTCTTCTTTAATGCCTCTCTTTGTCTCTTTCTTATTCACCAGCTGGACATTATCTTTGATAGTGCGCACAAGGCTATTCTTCTGGTGGAAGCAGGAAAAGATACACATGCACACAGATTCATTATTTTCTAACTTTGCAAAATAATCTTTCACTGACAGACATGAGCCAGGCCGGGCTGATCTCTGCCAAGGCCAAATTTCTAGTCACACTGCAGCTTATGCTTCAAGCAATAATATGCGAGTTTATTTCTACTATTATTCTAGTAAAAACAGAATTAAATGCATTACATATTATTCTTATTTTTCAACCTCTGCTCTCCATATAGATTTGAGCACATTTATTCCTGTCTAAGGCACACATTTCTCTATATATCTGACCATACAACTTATATATGTCTGAATGTTTGAATACATATTTTCTTAAGCAGCATATATGTAAATATATATTTTTCTAGGCAGCATATATGTAAATATATATTTTTCTAGACAGCATATATGTAAATATATATTTTTCTAACAGTCTCCTTCACAGATATAGTAAACAAAGCCAGGGATGCCAGTCTACTAACATCTGTAATATTTCTCGACCTGTCCAATGCCTTTGATACCATTTACTACCCCTTACCCCTTACTGCTGCAAAAACTCTCTAACCATGGTCTATCCCCTACTTCTCAGTTATAGTTCCACAGTTACCTCACTAACTGACAACAATGTGTAAAATGGCAGGGAACCCTCTCAAACTACCTATCAAATAGCACCAGTGTACCACAGGGGTCCATTCTTGGGCCATTATTCTTCAATATCTTTGTTAACGACCTCCACACCACCTCCAACCAAAGTACCCTCATACAATATTTTAATGATTCTAGCAACATATACTCCTCCAACAACATAAATCACCTTCAATATCTAACCCAAACTGCCTTTACTTCCATTGAGACATGACTAAACAAGTCACAGCTCCTGCTTAAACCTAGTAAAACAAAGCTTCTTTTTTTCGCATCCAATAATACCTCAGCTGATGTCAGGATCACTTCTCTAAACAATACTCAGCTAGAAGATGTTACCCAAGCCAAACTGCTAGGAGTCACCATAGACAGTAAGATGTCTTCCGAACATCATATTCACAATGCTATCAAAAAACCCTCTGCAAATTAGGAATGCTATATCGACACAAAAACTTCATGAACTCAACCACCAAAACCACACTAGCCTCTACATATCTGCTTCCCTCTCTTCTCTGTGGTGCCCCCATACTGATAAGCATTCAGACTCCTTAAAACATAAACTATAATCATGCAACAATGAAAATGCAAAATTTGCTATTAATGCACCTCACAACACACACCACAGTACTCTCTCAAAACCCACAATTGGTTAAAACTCCCTCTCCTCCTTGACCAACTACAACTTAATATGGCACACAAAGTTATATACCAGACTGATAAATGACAATCTCCAAATGCCCTCCAAATCTACACTCCCACTAGAAATCTTCATTCTGAAGACAAACAACTAACTAACACTTCACAGACTAGTCAAAACAGCTGGTCAATATCTATATTCCTACACTGCAGCAAAACTCTGGAATGCCCTTCCAAACAGCATCAGGACAGTTCCTAAACACAAGAACTTCAAACTTACACTAAAAAAAAACATATGCATAATACCTACATCTAGCCCTATTCCACATCAACATAGCAACCCCTAGAACTTCAACTTAGCCCCCCCTTCTTGCCACTAATCTTACAAATGTACTTACCCAAACCTCTACCTTTCTCCTTAAATTCTCCTTATCTTCCTAAGATCTACCTACAGTCTACCTGCAAACCCCATTAGACTCCCTTTTTAAAATACACACTTCATTTTACTTGCTCACTATTCAGCCTTTGTACTAAATTGTAACCAGAAGAACAACATGTATGGCTTGTATAAACCTTAATTATTGTACTCTATGACTGAAATATATACTGCTGAGACTATTTTCAACTGGCATTATGCCTTTAAAACCACCCATAATATATAAATTATACTTCCTTTGAACTGTAACTATTTGTGCATATCCAATTTGTAAGATGTTTTTATTGTAGTTTTATTGTAGTAATTGCCAATTATTTTCATCTTTGTATAATGTTTTTTTCTATTCTCTACTTCTGTTTGTATTTTCATTGTTATACTTTGTGGAAATTTTCTCCCCGATCATCTGCTGAAAAGAGGTATCCGACCCAGTCAAACTTTTCCCGTCAACAAATGTCAAATAAATAAATACATTTTTGTGCCGATATAGCATTCCTAGTTTGCAGTGGGTGTTTTGATAACATTGTGAATATGATGTTCGAAAGACATCTTACTGTCTATGGTGACTCCTAGCAGTTTGGCTTGGGTAACAGCTTCTAGCTGAGTATTGTTTAGAGAAGTGATCCTGACATCAGCTGAGGTATTATTGGATGTGAAAAAAAGAAGCTGTCTGCCTGGTATAACATGGTTGACAGACCACGATGCTTTGCCAGAGATGGCCTGCACCTGTCACCCCTGGGATTCCGGATACTGGCTAAGGTTCTTGCCACCCCTATAGTGCCTTTTTAGGCAAGGTTCAAATGACAAATTCACCACTGTAACAGGAACAGGCAAGCAAAAACTGAGGGTGATGCTACTCAATGCTAGAAGTCTAAATCTCAAAATGCACTCACTCAAGGCACTCCTTAAAATGGAGAACATCGATATCTGTGCAGTGAGTGAGACCTGGTTCAAGGCTCCAGAGAGCACCCCTGCACTACCAGGCTATAACTCATACCACACTTTTCGGCCATGTAACCTGGACCGAAACACCAAAGGCAGAGGTGTGTCCATATTCATTTAGGATATCCACACCTCCAGGCTAGTTGCTCAGCATAATGCGGCCGAGGTTATCCAAGTGCAACTAACTCTGGGCAAAACTGCAATCCAAATTTTAGCTTGCTACAGATCACCCACCATGCCCCAGGATTCCCAGTCCTCTTTTCTTGATGTACTGGAAAATATTAGGGTTCAACCAAACACCCTAATAATGGGCGATTTCAACTACCCCACCATTAACTGGGAAAACTACACATGTATCAACTCCTTCGCTCAACGCTTTCTGGAATTCATAAACTCCAATGCTCTGGATCAACTTATTCACACACCCACCAGGGGCAACAATATCCTAGATGTAGTCATTACCAACATAAGTGACTGGTGTTCCACACCTGAAGTCAATGCCTCATTGGTATGATCTGACGATAAGCTAATTACCATAGATATCCACATCCTGCCCCCACCCCCCATTAAGGAAACCATGGTAAAAAAAATTCTCCAAAGCCAACTTCATGCTTCTTAAGACAGAAGTGGTGAACTTTATGACACCCATGCAGATGGACAATACAGTTTCAACTACTGAATCTTACTCAATTGCACTTTATAAGCACTTACATGAGTGCATGGATCGTGCTATCCCAAACAGAACCAAAAAAAGGAAGCCTATCTGGTGGTCCCCTGCCATAAACAAACTGTACAACAGAAGGAAGAAACTGTTGCAAAAGAGAGTAAAATCCCATGAGTGGAGGAGCTCCCTGGTCAGCCTCAGTAAGAAGCTGCGATCCCTGATAAAATCCTCCAAAGTTAGTTATGAAAAGAAAATCGCCACTGATTCTAAAGACAACCACAAAGCATTCTATAGCTATATCAAGAATCTCAATGGCAACACTCAGATCTGCTCTGAGTTACAGCACGATGGCACTAAATATACAGACCCAACTGATATTGCCAACATCCTGGCAGATAGGTTCAGTGCTAACTTTACCCCCCTCTCACCCCCTAAAGAGCCCATCTCTATACCGGAAGAATGCAAAGTTCTTGTACTCACGGCTGCACAGGTAAAAACAACACTCTCCAAAGCCAAGAACACAGCATCTATGGGACCAGACAACATCCCAGGCTGCGTTCTACATAAACTACAGAATGAACTGGCACCCCACTTAAGTACCATGTTCAATCATAGCCTCACCTCAGGCTTTGTGCCTGCTGAATGGTGCACAGCGACGGTTATCCCACACCACAAGGGGGGAGCCACCATGGACCCCGGGAACTACCACCCCATTAGCCTGATGAGCCTGGTCTGTAAGGCCATGGAACATATCAACATGGAACTTATAAACAAAGACATTGTTAATCTCCAAACTCTGGACCCCACCCAGTTCGGATTTGTAGAAGGCAGATCATGTCTCCTAAACCTGATAGACTTCTTTGAAGCAGTCGCCAAAACCATAGACAAGGGTAAGGTGGTTCACACAGCCTATTTAGATCTTGCCAAGATTTTCAACACCATCCCCCACTCTGGAATTATAGATAAACTCACCAAACTAGGTTTAAATCCCTATGTCACAAGATGGGTTGCCAACTGGCTCACTGACAGAACCCACACTGTGAAAGTAGCAGACTCCAAAAACGACTTCAGACCAGTGACAAGTGGAGTACCACAGGGTTCAGTCCTGGGTCCTCTCCTGTTTGGTATTGACTTCTCTGAAGTACAGGCTAACACAGAAAGTCTTTGGCTAACAAAGTTCACAGATGACTGCAAACTAGGAGCCATAATCGAAACTCCTAACAATGTGGACATCCTACAAAAGGGCCTCACTGAGACAGATGCCTGGTGTCAAAGCCATGGCCTCAAGCTCAATGCCAAAAAGTGCATTGTCATCCCCTTTGGTAAAAACTCTGTACCCATAAACTACAACATAGGTGGTAGTATACTTAACACCGAAAGTGTGATAAGAGACCTTGGGACACAGGTGGGCAGTAGTCTCTCCTTTGATAATCACATCGCCACAATAGTCAGGAAATCCTTCTACATGGCACACCTCATCACAAAAGGTTTCTCATCCAGAAAAAAAGAGGTCATTGTTCCCCTCTACTCATCACTCATTAGACCCATTATAGAGTACAACGCCCCTTTTGGTATGTACCTCAAAAGACATCTACAACAACTGGAAAGGCCACACAAATACCTCACAAAGAGGATTACTGGCCTCAAACAGATGCCCTACGCAGATCATCTCAAAAAACTCCAGCTGTATTCCGTCACATATCGCCTACTCAGAGGTGATCTCTGCCTAACATACAAAGCTATGTCAAATCCAGAGCTGTTGGACATGCTCCACTTAATGAAATCCCAATCCCTCTGAGCTACAAGGTCTAGGGACCTAAACCTTGTCACCACAATAAACAGAAAATGCCGGAGGGATAGATTCCTGTCCCAGAGACTTCCCATATTCTGGAATAAACTACCTGTCTATATCAAACAAAGCTCCTCATTAGCAATCTTCAAGAAAAATCTTGATGATTGGAAGGGAAATAGGAAATTCACCCCGGGGATCACCTCTGTGGCTCTGCTCGACAGTGGCACAGGAAAATAATTTTCTTGGGTGGCAAAAGCCAGGGTACCTTTTTGGCTGGGCTTGTATAGGCCCCAAGGCTGATAGCCTAATACCTACTTATGAACCTATGAACCTATGAATAAAATAAATAATCTATAAAATGGAATATAGTCTCCCCTTAATTCTTTCCATCCCAGTATAAATAAACAGAAAATACAGATGGTAGTAAACCACACTTGTAGATTTGTCCTGCTAGCTGCCAAGTCAGACCCACCACTGCCATTTACTGGGACATTTTACTTGGCTGCCTGTAAGAAACAGAGCAACCTTTTTTTTAGTTTATAAATTTATAAAATAATCAAATTGAAGCAATGTCCTTGGTTAAAAAATAAACTAATCTGCAAAGAACAAAAAGGAAATAGGATACAATGGATCAATTTAAATTGAAACTAAAGAAAAACCTGTTAAATGAAACTTCATGTACTTGCTTTAAGAGGGCTCAGTTCACAAAGATTACCATAATGTCTAAGCCTGGTGTACCCAATCAGTATCCATTACTGATTCATTGTGAGCCGTATCACAATGATGCAGCATAATGTTTTGATTTTCTTTATGGCTCACAGCAAATGCTTATGAGCAATCCATGTGGTGTGGCCTCTTTTAATTAGCTCTGTACTCTTCACTTGGAAATGTCTGTGGTACGGCATTTAGTCAGCTAATCAAGGTGGCCAAAAGCTTACACTTACGTATTGCTTACATTGGGTGATATTGTGTTAGAGGTAAGTGTCAGGCAATTTACTCTTCAGGTAGTAGCAAGGTGTGTGTGTATCAGCATGTGTGAGTGTATGCAAAGGAATAAGTGGCTTCAAGTGTGCAAGCATGTGTGTGTGTGTGTGTGTGTGTGTGTGTGTGTGTGTGTGTGTGTGTGTGTGTGTGTGTGTGTGTGTGTGTGTGTGTGTGCCTGCCTAGGACGTCTCAGTAAGGAGAGTTATTTAGTTGCTAGATAGGGAAGGTGTGTGTGTGTGTGTGTGTGTGTGTGTGTGTGTGTGTGTGTGTGTGTGTGTGTGTGTGTGTGTGTGTGTGTGTGTGTGTGTCTGAATGTGTGAGTGTGCCCATGAGTGCAATTAGTGTGGGAGGCACTTTCTTTATGTTTATGCATGAATGTATAAATGTATGTGTGTAAGGAGGTGTTGTCACATCTCCACACTCCACTTGACTATTGAACAAAGTCAGCAATATTGGTGGGAGGGGCACTAGACACAAAGTATATATATTTTTACATCGTGCTCTAAGGTCATTTCAAGAGATAATAAAACAACATTTTGTACACAAAAAGTGGGGCAGGGAAACACTAGACGACAAGGAAACTTGTTATGTCATGTAGCAAAGGCACTTAAAAATATATTATAACAATGTTTTGCAACACAAAATACGTAAGGGAGAGGGAATACAAGACATCAGGGTATCCCTTATATTGCTGAAAAGGCAAAATAAAATATAATAGAACAACATTTTGCAGAATGAAAGGCAAGGGGTGGGAAGAACACGATGTTGGGGATATTCCTTATGTGACGCCATAAATGCATGTAAACAGTTAATAAAACAATGTTTTGCAGCATGAAGAATGTTGGGTAGGGGAATCACTAGACAACATGGATATTATTTTTACATTTTGCTGTAAAGGCAGTTAAAAAATTTAAACCCTGTGCTCTTGACAGTGCTTTATCAGAGTGTAAGTGCAACAACTAGACACCAGTGTTTAAAAAAAAAAAAAGTTAAAGTAAAATGGTGGATGGCGGCCAAACCCTCAACCATTGACACAGAAAGCTGCAGAGCCTTCACCCTGTACCCTAATGGAGGAGTTAGTCTAGATTTTACATAATGGAGGGTATAAAACTTTGACATTAGTCACTGACCGTAACAGTCCATGAGTTAAAAGGGACAGGGCATGTATTAAAGGCAACTACAGGTAAAATTCTATAAAATCAGGAACTGCTGAGGCAGAGCTGGCAGGAACACTAGATGACACCAGGGAGAATTTTAAAACTATTATTTTGACTCACCAGAAGTAGAGCATCAGGCCTAGCACTGCAATGCACTGTAAGTACAATAAGAAGAATGAAATGTTAATGACTGGGTTTATTGGTGACTAAGGACCTGTGATTTAAGAGCACAGGGACAGATGCATCTGGGATGTGCTGTACGTTAAGGGACAAGTAAGAGGCATGTGTGTGTGTGTGTGTGTGTGTGTGTGTGTGTGTGTGTGTGTGTGTGTGTGTGTGTGTGTGTGTGTGTGTGTGTGTGTGTGTGTGCGTGCCTGTACCAGTGCAATGCATGGACCAACAATGGTGACTACTGCAGGAAAGGGCTGCTTTGCACCCTCTGTAAAAATGTGTGATTCAGAGCTATGCAACTTAGTTTATAATAAAGTATTTTCTCATTACAGTTAATATATCTCTGAACTGCATTTTCCTGCACCATGGAAACTGTCCCTTATGTCAACAGATCTTAATGCCAGCAGTAATGTTCTTTCTGAATCCCCAGGAATAACTAAAATATATGCCAACAGTTTCTACAATGACCACCTATATATGATAGTTTCTTTAAATAACCAATGGAACTTACAGAGTGAGATGTATGTGCATAATACTAATGTGTAATCCGAAACTTTGTGTGTCAACAGTCAGATAGTGCTAACAAACATTGCTCCCACAGGTGCATTAGATACGAACACTGTGCTGAGGAATACAGACCAATATAACCTGTACTGGTACTGTTCACACTGGTATTGTTGGGGATTGTGAGTGTTGCAGTTTCTCTGAATAATAAAGTATCACTGGTCACTGTTACCCACACTGTGCTACTTAATATAACTGTGTATGAAAGCATGTATATATGTGTGTCAGGTCACTAATGGTGGAAGAGGACAATATTCTAGATATGACCCAGCACACCAGCATGTGGTCAACACAAGGCCAGAGT